>NC_040879.1:11167448-11252672 GCF_003676215.2 Rhopalosiphum maidis
ATTTTATTCTAATATATGTATTATTTAAAGTGCACGGTGGACTTATTATTAAAGTATTACATTTTTTTTCAATTATTTTATTATTATTTATTATGTATGTGTTTTTTCATTACATTTAATTGTTATCTTAATTAAATACAAAAATTAACAAGTAAAGAGCTAACAATTTTTAGTATAATCTAAGGGCCCCTTGATCAGATTGCAGACTGGGCCTTTTGACGGGAGCTAACGTTTTCGCCAAAATAATATTAGCCGTTTTCCGCCCATAGCCATTTTCCGCCAAAAACAAAAAAGGTACGATTCCCATTTCCGCCAAAAAAGTTTGGAAATCACTGGTTTTTAATTTTTAAGTAATATTGAATATATGTTGTGTATCGAAAGTATCGGATTGTTTTTCTTTTGACTTTATTTCAAAGATCCCTAATGACAGCAGTTATGGTAAGGACGCTGATTATATCTTAGAAAACTATATTGAGTATGTGGGTTTCACATACAGCGACATTACACAGAACAACCAACAATTGTGAATCTTTTCATTTTATTTCATGAACTATTTTATAAGGCACACCCATCATTTTTTACATTATTACAAATACTTAAAGATACGATACAGACGAATACTAACATAAAAATTAACAGTGCTCAAAATAATATAAAAAAAATTTCAATGAAATTTTAAGGTACACTTTTATCAAAACTGTTTCTTTAATTATAAGATAATTAAAACCAGACCTATACTTACGATTGTAATTTTTTAAAAATTGACTTATACTTTTATTATAATTTATATTTTTTGTAACATTTTTAAATATTTAAAAATGACGATGTGTTTTTTCAAAACTATTGAGACTATATTTTAATATATTTTTATTTATTTTTTATTATATAATATTTTAAAAACTAATATAATAGTGCCTATATTCGACTAATACAATATTATTATCTACTTTATTAAAATTAATTGTAATGATAAGAATATGTAACAATTGTACTTTTTCTCAATGTCATATACAACCCGATACAATGAAAAAAAAAATTTTAATTGCCATTAATTTATGAACATGTACGTTATACGTATTATAATTTAATTAATTAATATTAGTTTAAACAAATTTTTGCATTTGTCTTGTGTTTGGTGTATTTGTATGATAATGAATAGGTAGGATTCCGTTTTTATAATATCTGTAATGCTTTGGTATTTCTCTGTATGTCATAAACTTCTTAATAATTGGAAAATAATTTGTGTTTCACTTCAGGACTAACTAATGAGAATTCCACTAATAATAATTAAACGAAACAACTACGACAATTTATGTCACTAATTATTGGTCGGGAGATTTTTATTATACCAATACGTAATAACTACCCGTTAGAAGATATTTTATTGTTACCTATATATGTACCTACACGAGAAAAATCCCATTAATTTTTTTATTACAAGAAAGATGTTTTCGATAGGAGATATTTGTACTAATCATAATTTACGTTACCCTCAGGTATACCGGTAGGTAGGTAAAATAATGTTAACAACTTCAATGAAGAACAGTGTTCTTACGGTAGAGTTTACGAGAGTACCTAATGATTGTTAGATAATATTTAATGTTCACCTGTGCATTAGGCAGGTATGTTATTATCTGTATGTCAACCTATCATATATTCGTATGTACCTAGGGTAGTAGGGTATATACAGGATAATATACAGAGTGTAATAGAAATAACTTACAAATAAAACAACTTGTTCTACTGAATCAATATTTAGACAATAAAGTTATGTGTATAGTGTACTATTTTTTTAACATCTACAGAAAATAAAATTGAATTAAATTTATTTATAAAATTCTAAACAATAGTTTTATAAATCTTAAACTTTTTATAAGAACAATTAATACTTTTTATTGTAAATTCAATACAATCCGTTAATATTATTATGTACACGAATTAGATTTTTTACTTTGTTGGTGAGTATGACTATTTTGTTGATTAATAAATGAGTAAAAATTAATTATGTTTAATAAAATTGTATACAATAATACATCTATAACCATTAAAAATAATAATGTCATTTATTGTACTTATAGTTAATATATAATGTTGATATATTTTTATTAATTATCTAGGATTGTGGTCGTGTTAAGTATTAATATTTTTATAATAACTACTTAAATTCTATAAAAATTAATTTGTATTACACAGATGTATTTATATTTTATATTCAAATTAAATAATTGCTAAGTAATGAATTCATTATTTTGATAAGTTAATACTAAATTAATTTTAATTATTTGGTATATTTAGTATTCACACACATGATAGTTTCGATATAAGTTTAATATGATTATAATATATAGAAACTATAATATTAAATATATATATTTTTTAAATTCATCCTATTACATCCTATATGTATAGTATTTAAATTAATGTACATTTTAACTTTGTTGAAGATAGGTTTTTCTTTAGTGTCATAATATTATATCATTAGCCATTACATTATTAACTGTAGTGTTACAAGTTTATACATTTATAACATGACTATTTTAAACATACAAACAAATATATGAACCATCACCTGCAGTGTAACAAATTCTTTGTGAGCGTACCTGTCTAATCGAAATTCATGACATTTGAATTTATAATTATATACTTCTAACGATGAGTCAATTAATGTCAAATTAACACAGATGAGATTATAGTAGTTAAATGCAGCAACATCATACAATTAATAATATATGTCGAAAATTCTTATTTTTTAAATTCTAGCATTTGTATTTAATCTACCGATATTATGATAATTTAAGACTTGATTATTATATTATATTTAAATCGAAAATAAAATCATTAATATTTTGCCAAAAACATAATTATATAAAACTGTCAAGAAACACAAAGGTAAAAACAAAAGTAAAAATATGAGTTTTTTTATAATTTCTATGAAGACGAATAGGTCATAGTTAAAATTGAATCACTACATTTCAAGATATGGAAATTTAAATTTATATATATTATAGACATAATATTTATAGAATATTTGAATTGTGTAATATGAGCTATCATGACTAAGGGTGGCAGAAAAAATGTATGCTGCAAAATAAAAACGAAAAATAAACTCGTTATGAATGTCTACAAATAGTTGTATTTAATTAAGTAGGTACAATAAAGATAAGGCTGATATAATGTATAATGTATTTATTTATATATTATTATGATTAATTTAATTAATTATTTTTAAAAAAAATGCGTACTATTGACTATGATTTAAATAAAATTGTATTAATTATTATTATTATTTGAGAAAAATATACTACTTCATTATAATTATAACAGGTAAATTTGGCACAAATGGGCTATCAAAAATAACATTCCTTTTTTTTATTTCGGTGCAAATTGGCTGTACTCAAAAACGAATAAATTTTTTTTAGTGCAAATGGGCCCGATACCGTAACGCCCAGTGCATGATTATAATTGTTCTTTATAATCATGGCCCTGAATCGGTTATCGGCTTCACATAGACACATTAAACAATCAAACAAATAAGAAATACCCGAATGTGAGATAGCAATAATGAAATGCGATGATTTTTCCAATGTATTAATTGATTTAGTAAATAATTAAGAATTAGTTAAGTTTGGTTAAAAAAACACCAAAATGTACACTGTTTAAATAGGCAACTCCTGTTTCGAGATAATATACACTGTTGCGTGTTGTACCGCCGCTTTTTTTTTTATACTTAGCTCACGCCTCGACCGTAAATATATTACTATAATCTTAAGCAATATTATCTAATAACTTATAAAAGCATGTATGTTGTATAATAGTTATTATGGACCGGTTTTGCAGGTGGCTAATACCTACCTCCCGACCAAGGCCATGTGATTATTGATCCGACTCGACTACCCCACTATAATATACCATGACCCTCATAACAACTTAATTACAGTTATTGTGTACTACACTAGTGAATATCGATAAATCATGTTACTGTCAAACCACTTTTTTATGTTTATAACGAAGGATCAAGAAGATGGACGTAGTTTTGAGATTGTAATTTACTTCGACATATTATACACGTAGAATCATAATCATATATTGTTGTTTCGTTATTATTTTATTATATTTTTTAATTACAAGCAATGAACAGAATATTATATTTTGATTAAAAGATTTTTATTTTTAAAACTAGTATCATCATAATTCATAGGTTAGATTTTAAATGGCCTACCATTAACAGTTTTCTTGTATAAAACAATGTTATAATATATTTATTAAAATTGTGATAATATTATCTACAGATACAGTTCCAATTTGTGTTTTACATTGATGTATGCTCTTTTTTTTTGTTTCTGAATTAGTTTGGAGCAGTGTAAAATTACATGGATTTTCAATTTCGAGGGGTGTTTCTGATAGAAAATTGAATTTAGTTAATAATTGGGGGAGTAAAGTAAAAAATTTAAAGTACGTTTAAAATAATGAGAAAACAAAACAAAATAATTTAAAACAAGAGTATTCGTAAAAAAAATGTTATATAAAATCAATTTATAATGTGTATTCCTTCTTCGTAATTAAAATAAATTTTAATGGTAGAAATGTTCAATTTTTTAAATTTAATCAATTTATTTCATATGACTATTCACACACTTAGGTACAATATAGAGGTATTGATGTATAAAATGATTAATTATAAAGCAGCTATTATAGTGGCGGCGCCAAGGACGGGCCAGGTAGGGCCATGGCCCTACTCGAAAATGCCTGGCCCTACCAGTGGCCCTACCACTAACCTGGTCTTAAACATAATAATATAGTCATTTTTCATAAGCAGAAAATCTGAAAATATTAAATAATGGTATTTGTATTTTGTTCACTGTCTGTAATTTAACAATATAAATACTTCTAAATTATATTTAATATTATATGATAGTTATTGATAATATTCTTAGAATAAACATAGACCTGTAAACTATTGATAATATATATACACACTACATACTTTTGATTATATGGGTAAACCTCCGTGCATATATAAATAGATTCAGTGGGACAGTTATTCTGTGCTAGATTATGCTCATTATCAATTATTTCTAAAATTATCATTCATTGTATTGTTGTAATTGTAATCATGTTATATTAATTAATAATATTATTCATTTGTGAAGTGTGCTCTGTGAAGTTGACAGTACCAAGTGTATTCAGTATTGACATATTGTCTACCTATATATTGTTTTATGTGTGTAATTTATCCAACCGTATAATTTTATTAAAAAAAAAATATGTCGAAGAGAAATACAAATAATATTAGTGACTTTTTCATTAAGTCAAAAAAACAAAAAAGTTCTATTAACAATATTACTGAAGATGAGTCTGGACACAATGAACCGAAATGCTCCAGTTTAATAGTTTCTAATCCTATAACCAGGTATTTAAAATTGCCTATTAATTATATATTAAATATTTAAATACCTATATGTATCTTGAATATAATATGTTCAAGTATTTTATAGGTATAACTCGTTATTCAGTATTGACATTGTATATTTTCCATATAGTATTGCCATTGAAAGCAATCAAGAATTGATGTCTAGTGATAATGATGATTATGAAAATCAATTTAAGTAGTTTTAGTGTCAATTTAATTTTCTAATTACCTATGTTATATTTTAATAATGGGTATGTGATGTGCAATGTGCAATCATGTATTTATCAGTTAAGATCCTGTGAAATATTGAGGTGGGCTTATATGTTTAGTTAGATACATTCCAGTTATATTGTGTTAAATTTGAATTTTATGATAAATAGTTAAATTATTAGTTTAGTAATCTTATAATTTATGTAGAATGTAGATATGTAGTTAAAAATTAAATTAATTAAATTTTGATTATTTTTATATTTATAATACCTTTAATATTAAGAATTTAATAATTAATGTAGCTTTTATCTGTATTAAGAGTATTTTATTTTTAATATTATTTTTTAGTGATGATTTAAGTGAAGAAAGCAATTGTGAAAATGATATAGAAGTAATTAACAATTATAATGAACATGAAGTAGCTGCAAAATATTTAACAAAACCAAATAGTTTTCGATAAGTTCCTGGGCCTAATGATATAAGTCAAAATTTAGATGAGGGTCCTACTCAACAAAACTAAAAAAATATCCAAAAACTGTTTATGGAGTCGGTCAAACAAAACGGATGAGAGGTTTTAATTCCAACTGGTATGAACTTTATAAATAGTTGGAGTACAGCAAAATTGAAGATTCTGCATTTTGCTTTCCTTGTAGATTTTTTTCCAATAAATTAAAAACAATTTAGACACAAACTATAGAACTACAGGATACAAAAACTGGAAAAATGCAATGTCTGCCAAAGGATTTCCTTTGCATGATAAATCTGACGAACATAAACAATGTTTAATATCATGGGTAGAATATAAAAAAAATAAAAATAAAAATACTTCAGTATTATCTCAAATTTCAGACCAACATGAACGTTTAGTAATGGAAAATAGAAGATATATGAAGGCAATCATTATTTCATTAAGAATGCTGGCAGTTCAAGGACAAGCTTTAAGAGGATATATTGAAAATGAACAGAGTTTTAATAGAGGAAATTTTATTGAGGTTATGAGTGCCATTAGTAATTTTGATGATGTAGTTAGAACAAAAATGAATGGACCCAAAAATGCAAGGTATTTACATCATTCAATACAAAACGAAATTGTTCATATTATGTCCACCATGATTTTATCTAAAATTTCTAAAGAAATAAATGAATCAGTTTATTTTGCAGTCATGGCTGATGAAACAAAAGATGTATCTAAGACAGAGCACCTTTCTATTGTAGTGAGATATTTTTTCCACGGAGAAATAAAAGAGAGATTTTTAGGTTTTACACCTCTTAAACATTTAAATGCTAATTCTTTATTTTTGCATATAAAACAAGTTTTAAGTAAATGCTAAATTGATATCAACAATTGTGTGGCACAAACATACGACGGAGCAAGTGTTATGCGGGGCCACATTAATGGTGTACAAGCTATTTTTAAAAATGACGTCCCTCAAGCATTATATACCCACTGTGCAAACCATAGACTAAATCTAGTAATAGTTGATGTAGCAAAAAATATAGAAGAAGCTGAATTATATGTTTTTTTTTCTAGTCCTGTAGTTCATTCAAAATTTATTGAACTACAAAAAGAAGTATTAAATACAAAAAAACCTGTAGAACTAAAACGCCTATGCCTAACAAGATGGTCTTCGCAAGTTTATTGTTGTAAAGCTATAAGAAGTACTCTTACAATTGTTCTGTTACTTTTAAATAAATTATCATTTTCAACTAATAAAGAACGTTCTCTTGAAGCAGGACTATTAAGAAAAATTGATTTTAAATCTGTTTATTTACTATTGGTATTTGATGATATTCTTTCTCAAATACAAATACTGAGTAAATACTTACAAGATGTTAAGGCTGATATGGCTAATAGTATTATATTAGTGGAATCTACAAAAAAATACTTTTTGGATTTGAGAAATGCTGAAAAACACAAATTATTTTATAACGAAGCAACAAATATTTCAAAAAATTGTAATATTACACATCCATCTGAAAAAGTTAAACAAAGAAGAATAAAAAAAATACCAAAAGGATTGGAAAAATTTGTATATGAAAATACCAGTATGGAAAAACAAGTGCCAATAGAAGAAAACGAATTTAGATCGGAAATATTCTATTGTATTTTGGACAAAATAACAAATGAGTTAGATAAGAGATTCGATGAAAATTCTGATATAATAAGCGGGATAAGTGCTCTTGATACAGAATCAACAACATTTTTAACATACGACACTATACTTCCTTTTGCAAAAGCTTACTTAGGTGACATAGAATGCCTAAAACCAGAATTAAAAATATTACTTAGGTCCATGAACCGTTATGAAATAAAAAATAATTTAAAAATTAAAGATGTTTTCCAATTTTATAACTTTCTTAAGGAATATGAAATAGCATTTTCAGAAACATTAAATTATGCTCCATTGCTATAACAATACCCGTGTCATCAGCTGCATGTGAACGTACATTTTCATGTATGAAACGCGTAAAGAGTTACTTAAGAAATAGTTTGTTAGACACTACTCTTACGAGTTTGAGCATCATATCTATTGAAAAACGTGAAGCTAAGTCACTAGATATTGATGAAATAATAAATAAGTTTGCAGATGCACATGGCAACCGTAGAATTTTTTTAAAGTAGTTTAATTATAGTGTTATCATAATATGTTATATCTAGTGACTTAGCTTCACGTTTTTCATTAGATAATATGATGCTTAAACTTGTAAGATTAGTGTCTTAAGTGTCTAACAAACTATTTCTCAAGTAACTCTTTACGCGTTATAGTTTTGTTATAGTGATAATACTTATTGTTAATATTTATTATATTTATTTTATTGTTAATAATCATTAAACGTTTTTAAATATAGTAATAAACTCATTAATTGTTTTTTTTTTATTATTTAATTTTTTTTTTTTGTTAAAATCTCATTTTTTAGTGGCCCTACCTTATAATTGTTGGCCTCCCATTGGCCCTACCTAGCAAAAAATCCTGGCGCCGCCACAGAGCTAGTAATATTATAATATTTATTAAAAGATGGGATCTGTGTAATATTAACATTCTATATGCTCATAGGATCGTTTTTTTGTGATTTAACATTGAATTTAAATTAAATCCATCTGTTACAATATTCTACTCACTAAAGATGTTCAACCTGTTTTTTCGTTTTACATACAAGTTTTAATTAGATGGGGACTAAGCCAGGTGTTTTCATGTTTTGTCCGGAATATTGTAATCATGTATCCTGGGCAGTCAGTTGCTTAACCAACGGTTAATAAATTTTAAACGTCATAAGACAAATATTTTGATTAAAATCTTATTCCTTTAAGTCCTACCACAGTAGAAATATTTATTTACAACTTTAATAATACGGGTACATTGGACATATTAAAATATCACAGTATAATAGTCATTTTTGATATATTTACTCCTTCGTACAATTTTTTATTTTATTAGATCTTTAGGTACAGAATAGTTTAAGTATTTGAGTTTCTGGTAGTAGTTGTAAGTAATAATACTAAAATTAAATACTAATAAATACATGTAATGCGTTTGGATATGTTATTGTTTGCGGTAAGCTTTAAAACAATTTTTACATTGAGTCACCTCACAAGTTATTCATACTATATTTGATCTTTTTCTTTTTTTTAATACTGCACATTTTACAATATCTATATTTATCAATAAATTTTGGCAAATGTTGAACATTATCAAATGATGGACTAATGGTAGAAAATTTCATTTTTATTTTTATAATTCTATCTTGAGATGAGGAAGTCTGTTTTTTTCTTTAACTAAAATTACTTATAAGCTCATCATTAAGTTTCGATCTAAATTCCAATTGACTAATATATATATTTTTTTTTTATTGCAACTTTCTTTGTATAAAATAAATGAATTTACAACAGCAGTATCAATTATGTAAAATAACTTCAACCACCAACGACGAGACTTTTGGGATATTGAATAATTAGCTGTAAATTGGTCGAATTTGTCCACTCCGCATATGCTTGTTGTAGTCAGATTACCTATTGGAAATTTCACTGCAATTTTTTCTCCTTTTTTATTTTTTATTTTGACTTTAATGGACTCTGATGCATTATGCATATTACTAATTAATGTAGATGGTTTTAATTCTCTGTCTTTCCATCTCATCACACTTATGTCTTTTGATTGTGCATAATCAATATTACCAGGCATAATTTTTTTATAAATACTCATTAAATGTTTAGGGTAAAATTTTTTATTTACTTTAAAAGTACCACAAGTAAATAAACCGTCGTTTAAAAGCTTTGAGATATATACTTGTCAAAATAAATACAATAAAATTTATTTTTAAATGTTTCGGTAAGTGAAAGAACCACGTTTTCTCCCAAACCATATTCAACATTACCATCTGATTTTTTTCCTGTATACACGTCAAAGTTTAACAAACGTTTAACCGACATTTTTTGAGCGACTCGATCTCAATACAAATTTGAATCATTTGACAAATACAGTCTAATACTGGGTAGCTCATGGTAACCCATATATATCAGTAACCCCAGAAACGATTTTAATTCTTCAACGTTGGTGTTTAATGATGTATTATGTTGTTCAGCATATAAATTAGACTCAAATACAATTTTTCGATACATATTGCCCATAATCATATCAAATATCTGTTTGGGAGATATTTTATAAATGTGTTTATTACCTGAACCTTGCAATTCTCTAAAACGAGTTATTTTATATTTTTCTAGAGAACATCCAGATTTTTCAAAATTGAAGTCTGATATATTAGGTGGATTGTCTGCAGCTATGTTTGCAGTATCATAATCATTAAATATATTTTCATTGTTAAGAAAAAGGTCCAAATCAAGGGGGAAGTCTTCAAGTGATTCATTTATATCTTCATTGCATTGTAATATAGTAGGTAATAATATTAATATATAATTATATATATATATTATTATTTATATTATTTTATAATCTTTATCCTTTTCTGTGTCATCTATTTCTTCATCATCACTTGACTACTCTTCAAAACCAATAAACACATTATTTTGAGATTCTAAAAAAATTATTTTATACTTTTAAAATATTTACCATTGGACGAAGATTGCTTTTCATTGTAAGAATTAATTATTAATGTTTTTACATTTTCAGTTAACTTTTCTTTTTGATTGTCAATACAATAATTATTATCATTAATAATATCTAAAATAAAAAAAATAATTATATAGGAAGGCATACCTAGCTTATTTTATAATTACCAGTTGTATAAATTAATGTTTCTATATTATGTTGTTGTTGACTATTACTAATATTTAAATCGATTGTATTTACTGTGGTATTTATTCCTATAAGTATTGAAGATAATTTTTAAATAAAATAAAAATAAAATAAATCAAATAATTGACCTGATTATCTTGTTTTCAGACTCCAGAATGAGTTAGGACTAGAATTTGTCTGATGATTATCAACTAAAGATGAGTGTAAAATATTGTCTTCTGCATCACTACCACCTCCCTTATCCGAATCAAAGGCCATATAATCACTTATTGTATTCAATTCATTTAAATTATCTTCATCAGATAATTTGGAAGACATCTAAAATACATATTTATATTTATTTAAAATTTGTCATTTATAATGTAACTAGAAAAAGACTCAAATATTTTCTTAGTAGACATTTATTCACAAAAAGTTAATCAATTTTTTAAAAGAGTATAACATGCTGGTTTATTCAATACTTACTTTAAAGATATTCACCAAAAATGTAAGTAATGGTGTTAAGCTGAATATATCAACTTATAAGTTAGAAACAAAATCATATTTTAATTGTTGTTTGATAACACTGTAAATATTTGGCACATGGCTTGCATGATAACATAGAAAAACGCGGTAAATTCTATTGATTATAAAAACGAAGTCAAAGAGATTGTAAGTATATCTCCTTATTTATTAAAATTAAAATAAATTATTATTTTAGTAGGAAAAAAATTGGAGGGGAAAAATTACTATTCTTTGTGGGCAATGGGGATTATAATTTTCCACTTCGACGGTTATATTTAAAATGTTATTAAATATTTGTAATTGATACTATCATATAAAGAAAAAAAATAACGGTTTTTTTTTCAAATAAGTGGAATAAATATTATCTTTGCACACACGGTACAAGAATTTTTTTTGGTAGGTGGGAAATATAGATCCCATGCCCTATATTATATTTTTTAACATTTTACATTTTACACATAACATCAATTTATTTTTGTGTATTTGGTTAAATATACGAAAACCAACATTTTCATAATTAGCATTGAAACATCAACTACAACTATTGGGATTTACCTAGGTATATATTTATATTAAAGTATTATATATTGCCAACGTCTACTATTTAACTGGAACTATATGGAAAAATATGATAATAATTTTAAATTAACAATTAAAATACTGCATCCAAGTTGACTTTTTAAAGAGGGATTTTGGTCGACAACCAAATTGTGTGTGTAATTTTTATTTTTATTTTATTTTTTACGTCATTCAAGTTGCATGTATTTTTAGCGACAGGTTCAATTATCCGTGTTAAAGTTTGAACAAATAACCAGTTGTTTCCTACCTGCATAATAAAATATGTCATATAGTAAATTACCAATATCTTTAATTTGTAAGTTTGTAATAAAAGACTTTCATAGCTTTCCTTTTACATAAGAGAAATAATAATAATATAACCATCGACTATTTATATAATAACATCTATTTATGTTTACTGTTTAAGAGTATCGACATCGTCCAGTAATATATACGTGTTCAAAAATACAAAATGAAAACATTATAATTTATTTTACTCAAATAAAATTAATTCTAAATTCTTACCTCTTAGAGGTTTTATATTTTTTTATATAGTTTTACCCATTTCCCTACTATCACATCAAGTACGCCCATGATCATAATAGCAATTATTCGACTGACAAAAAAAAATCATTATCTTATTCAATGTAATTGTTTAGTGGAACGTTTAAAATGTTCAACAGAAACTGCTATAGCTATGCATTATGCATTTACTAAAGGTAATAATGCGTGCAGGTGGTACATGGTGCCGTGGGGGTACAGTGATGGGAAAGAAACTGACATTAAAACGACTGACTGGGATAGCTATA
Source organism: Rhopalosiphum maidis (assembly GCF_003676215.2). NCBI lineage: Eukaryota > Metazoa > Arthropoda > Insecta > Hemiptera > Aphididae > Rhopalosiphum > Rhopalosiphum maidis. The sequence continues at coordinate 11,180,195 of NC_040879.1, forward strand.
AGCTATAACAAAGAAAAACATGATGTTTATCTTTTGAGGTGATCACATTAAAATAAATTACATTACTAACACAAAATGTTATGTATATATATAAATATATTATATACATCATAGGTGCCTAAATATTTTTCTGGCTGGCTCACCCTTTTTTTCCCCCAACATTAAATCAAAATGTAATAACTACTTTCATATGGTAGGTAAGTTAATGCCAGAGTTTCAATTGCATGCTGTTAGAAAAAACTCTTTTTACAAAACGTGTTAGTGTAGAGGTAATTATTTATACGTACTATAGAGTCTAGACGATATTATTGGTTATTTTTAGTTACCTATATTAAAAAATGAATTTGTTAATTGAAAATGTACTGATGGTTCTAAGTCAACTTACATTATATTATTTAGACTGTCGGCAAATATCATTTTTGACAGTAACATTCAAAAAGTGTGTGGTTGTTCGTAAATAAAACATTTATATATAAATTCAATATTGGTTTTATTCACGGATGTATCACTATAATAGTGTAGTACGTCAATTTATGTCACACGTTCCAGGTTAGTGAGGATTATTTATGAAAACCGGTAAATTTAAATATATATATTGTAATATATTGTGTGTCATACCACTTTATATTTTCCTGTTATTTTTTTTTATCACTATGCGTGATTTTGAAATTTGGAATTCAGTATTCAATTTCTGATTATCAATTTATTATACCTATTTATTATTAATAAAAAATTGTAATTACATTTTTTTATTGTGTTTATAGATTGTTTTAAATATTCACACGAATCATGGATTTTGTTACAAAAAAATGTATATTGTATTTGTACAAACCTCAAACTAAAGGTAAATACATACTTAGAAAATGAATCACAAAATACACATGATATTAAAATAATTAATTATTTTTTTAAATATAAAAATATTATTGTTATAATATATATGGATTGCAAAAAAATAATTAGTGAGATCCAATACGATATTTAACATGGATCTATTTAATAGTTAGGGACCGGTTTCGCCGGTGGCCAACATCTATACATACATCCCGGCCCCCCGTCGTGCGACCGTAGATTACCTACCTACTCCACTACCCGCAACACATTATTTATTATTACCCTCATATTAATTTAATAATATGTCTCAGTACACTTTACGGAGTTATCATAAATCCAATAATTCATATTTCTGGTTAAACCAATTTCACAAATAATAATTTATTAGATATTATAAGTAAGAAGTGAGATGGAAAAATTGAAGCAGTCTATTATAGAGGACGGTTTAATATATAACTAAGGTATAATTTAATTTCAGATAAATTGGTCGTAGTTAAAAAAGGAATGTTTACCTGACAATGATTGAATAGTTTTTTATGTAATTGTTATTAAGTTGAATTTTTACAGATATTAAATATATATAATATATACCAGGGGGGTCTTCAACCCACGGCCCGTCTTGTCATAATGTGCGGCCCGCAATCACATTTGCAATTTAACATTTATTTAAGTTTTAATAATAATAATAGTTTATAATTTTAATTTTAATTGTAAAAATTTTGATAACAAAACTGAATTTTTGTATAAAATACTTGTTTATACAACGAATACGGCCCGCAAGATTTTTAAAAAATAATACGTCGACCGCTGCATAAAATGGTTTAAGACCCTTGATATATAAATACTATATGGGAGCATGTAAAATGCACTGATGATTAGGATATTCTTAAATCTTTTTTTTCTTATACATTACAAGCATATATTTTGTACCCTTGAAAAAATGTAAATTCTACAAATTTAATTTTCAAATTGAATTACATTAATAATTATAATAAATATTATACATTGACATCATAGGTTTAATTTAAATTTTGATTTATAATGATGAAATTCTATTTTGCATATTTTGTACTTCAAATAACGAAATTATGGTGTTTTATAATATTGTAGACGTATTTTGAGTTGATAATTTTCGAGATTTTTAGGTTCGTTGTTTAATTTAATGTAAATGTATTTTTGAATTTATAATTTCATAACTATTAATTATAAAAAAATGTTATCAACTAATTTCACTAAGTTGCTAAAATTATAGTTTTATTATTAATATAATTAAAATAATAAAAACGTTCCACTTAATCAATTACTGTTGGAAATATAAGATGATATGTCAAAATGACCATGGTTCGTTTTTACAAATGTAGTGTCTAGATAGTCCTCTTAGCAGTGCCGCAAATAAACTTTTTGGGCCCCAGTGCAGCAGAAGTTTTAGTGCCCCAATTGTCCGTACATCGTTTTGCCACCCTTCTGTAATAAAATTCTTTCAATCTTACCATAATTATACTATAATTGTGATGTATAGTATTATGATTTCTCAAATTTGTTTACAGAAGTGTTCAGTAAACAAAACAAAAAACATTAATATCACAAATTGTATTATTAGAAATAAATTTAAATACTACTTATTCAGGTAGTTTTATAATCAAAGTAAAAATCTGAACATTAAAATTTCATCCTTCTTGTCTTTAAATTTGAAAAATTTGTTATAATTTTATCTAAAGACAACTCTTTAGTACGCTGTTGTTCAATATTTAAAACTACAATATTTGATTGTCCTCTTGACTCAATGGGCTCTGTCCCATTACGTTCCTTAAATAATTTTTAATTATTTTCAGTTTAGAGAATGTTTCCTAGGCAGTAGCAACTGTGACTGGCAAAGTCAAAAAAATAATACAAGCTACCAAAACTTCTGAATATTTACAGAACAAATCATTTTCTAAAATAAATAGTGCTAAATCACGAATAGACCATAATTTTTTAATTTTTTATTATTTCTTTGAGAGACAGAATTTGATATGTTAACTCAGAACCAACATCCGACTTTTAATTTTTAACAAAATCATAACAGCTTTTGATTGTTTCAGTTTCTTCAGGGCAAATTTTTCTAGAAAAATCTTCCTTAAGAGCATTAAAATCATTGATGCCATTTTTAATTAAACCCTTCATGGCCATACTATTATAGTCATCGCCAGTAACAAAACTGCCAGTATCATTATTACTAGAAGTTTTGTAATTTACTTCCACATCATCTATTTTTTTATATATTTATTTACTTATACATCAATGTAAATTGTAGGATTCATGAATAATTAAATCATAATCTTCATACTCAATTATTTTGCAGTTAAATATTTAGATATTTTTTAAATAAAATTAAAATTGAAGTATATTATGATACCTGATTTTTCAACTTGATTTTCATTAAAATCATTGATATCATTTTTTTATCAAACTGTTATAGTCATCACCAATAACATCACTGCCACTAGCATTATTACTACTATAAGTTTTTTCATTTACTTTTACACCATCTATAATAGTTTGTATATTATAATATAAAGTTTATTAGGTATAACAATTTAAAAATAGATACCTATTTATTAATTAAATGACAAAATGAAAACCACATTTATAGGTACCTACTAATTATTTCTTAATACTAATAATAATATATATTATAAATTATTATAAAATAATGTAAATTTTCGATTTTGCATGTATTCCACCTATTAGTTGAGTAATTAATTATTATTGTAATTCAGTGATTCTTAACCTTTTTAGAATCACGGAACACTGATAATTGTATAAGATTTTTGCGGAGCACTAGGTCGTAAAATAAAAGAATACTTACATTTTTTTTAATAAAATTACATATATAATGATACTCGTATTTAGTCAATGAAATAATTTAATACAATTGGTAAATTATATAAAATAAATACAATTTTTAAAGAAATTTTTAGATTATTTAATGTAATATTTGAGCCTGATGACTGTTGCATATATTTTCAATCTTTGGTCTTATATGTGAAAGTGCTACTCTCATTTCCTCTTCTATATTAGTTAGCTTTTCACGTTTTTTTGTCTTAATATTTGTTAATGTTGAAAATCCATGCTCGCATAAGTATGATGTTGAAAATTGTAATGAAATTCTAATCGCTTTTTCAGAAATATTTTTAAACTCTGTTTAAATAGAAATTCAAAATTCTTCAACTGTTATTTCGGAAAATTTAATTTTGAGTGTACGATCAGTTGACAACGTAATAAATTCCTCCTCTTCTTGTAACGTGAACTCATAAATTAATGTGTTGGTTGTAGAAAATGGATTACGTATCCAATCATATTTTTCAATATTAAATGCGGGAAAATATTTCGTAATTTTTTCTTCTAATAATTCTAAATGTTGCGTTATAATTGGAATAATTTCATGTAAATTATTTTGGACCGAAGGAAACATATCTACCGTCTTTTTTTGAACTATACGCGTTCTCCAAAAGGATATTTTTTTTTGAAATGCTTATAGTTTATCCGTGCACGTTAAAATATTTTCATTTTTACCTTGCATACTAGTATTTACAGTATTTACATAATTTAAAATATCTGCTAAATACGCCAATTTAGTACACCAAATTTTGTTTGTCAGAAAATTATTAAAAATATCGTTTTTTTTCGTTTTGAAAAAACATTAACAGTTCATCTTTTAGTTCCAAAACTCGATTTAGCACTTTACCTCGCGATAACCATCTTACTTCACTATGTAAAAGTAAACTTTCATGTTGTGCATCCATAGATGCACACATCTTTTTAAATAGGCGCGTATTTAAGGGTCGTGATTTTATATAGTTTACCATATTTACAACTTGGTCTAATATCGGTTTTAATGTTATGGGTAATGTTTTCGAAATAAGTCATTCTCGGTGTAAAAAACAGTGTGTCGATATGATATTAGGATTTTTATTCTTCGCAAAAGTGATAAATCCTTTAATAGAACCAACCATAGAAGGAGCACCGTCGGTACAGATTCCTATACATTTGTCCCATGTTAGATTAAATTTATATATATATGATGAAATAGAGTCAAAAACATTCTGTCCTGTTGTGCGTTCTGTAAGTTGTCTGCAGCATAAAAATTGATTCACTATTTGTTTTCATTAATGAAACGAACAAATCCTAATACGTGAGCTATACCACTGATATCAGTTGACTCATCAATTTGTAAAGCAAAATATGATTTGGAAAGTTTATTAAAAACTGTTTTCTCGATATCATCTGACATATGAATAATTCTATTTTTATTGTGTCATCTGAATGCGGAATTTTCATAATTTCATTTTTTGCGTCATCGCCAAACATAATTTTAACTATTTCTGAACATGCTGGCAAAATTAGGCTCTCTGCTATGGTGTGTGGTTTTAAATTTTTAACAATTATTTCGGCAACTTTATACGATGCGATTTGTGCTTTATTTGGTATTATTTTTTTTTTTAAATTTTTTTTTTTTTTGAACAACTTGATTTTGTAACAATTTTTTAAAATAATTCTTATCCTTGGACTGAAGATTAGCATGTTTAGATGTAAAATGGCGTTTTAATTTTACTGGTACCATTGCACTATTGCAGAGTTTTTCTCCACAAACCACACAAAAAGGTATTTGACACTCATTTTCAACAATATAACTAAACCCGATATCTAAATAATCATTGCAATATTGTCTATTGAATTTTCTTATTTTGTTCTCCCTCTTATAAGTATTTATTCATTATTAATATTGCTTGTACTTACGTTGGTATTATTACCACTTGAGTCATATTTTCGTTTTATAAATTTATTCATGTTGCAGTTTTAAATAATTATTTTTATAATATTTTATTTATATTATTATAAAATTTTATATTTTAACAAATTAATTAATGTACTCTAAAGATAAAATAAAATATATCTAAATAGTTTCGGTACTCGGTACTTAAAGAAAAATCAAATTATTCATAAAGAAATTCGTTTACTGCGATCGATAAAATTAATAAAAATAATACGCAGAAATATTATATTACATCAAACATATTGTATCGCATACAAACGGAATCATACTAATTGTGTATTAAGTATTTCTTTTACATTTCTAATATCTGCAATCGATCAGTTTATTTATAATCTATATCTGTTATCGTCGTATGGATGCAACATTATACGAACACGCGACAGTAAAATGTTTGTATATTATTGAAAACAATTATTGAAAACAAAGAAACCGAAAATTAAATTATCCCAGTAATTTTAAATAACAATAATTTTATAATTTTTTTTCGCCAATTTTGAAAATTTGGCGGAACACTTTAGCCAAGTTCACGGAGCACCAGTGTTCCGCGAAACACCAGTTAAGAACCACTGTTGTAATGAATATAGTAATAACTAATAAATAATAATACTACATAGAACATACTGACATTATCTAAATTATGTTTTTTTACAAATGCATCCAACGATCCTTTGGCTTTTTTAAATTCAAGATTTTTTTTTCCTTTTATTTTTCGTTTTTGGTGACCACTAAGCTGTTTAAGTTTGGTCGACATGCTTTTAATTTTTATAATAATAATTAATAGGAATAGTCAGACTTTAATTACTCGAAAATTGAAATTGAAAGTAGTAAACTGAAAAACAAAAACAATTCAATTTCGAGATAGACTGATAGATAATAATTCTCGGGCTATTATTACTTTATCAGTTGATCTTAAAAATATTGAATTCTTTAACCACAGAATAGATATAACCTATTCTGAGCTTTAACTATGGTTATAATACACTACAGTAAAATCATCAATGTCATTCAGAGAAATCAAAAATTGATTATTAAACTGATAAGTGAATGAAATATCGTGATTCTATAAAATGATAGGAAATTGTTAAGAAATAGATAAATATTTTATATTTTTAATTTTAATAATTTTTATTATTCTTGAATCTAGACCAATACAGAAGATATTTACAGAAATTGTGCCTTAAAATTAACCTCATGGTGTCCTTTTAGCAGGGCGTCGCCCTGCCCGCCCCCTGGTATTTGCGGCACTGCCTCTTAGGCTGGAGCTATACACGGCTTATTCTGTCGCGTTTTTTGTCGAATTCAAAGGTTAGGTTAGGTACCTAACCTAATTCATTGGTCATCACCGACCCGTGTTTTCCGCTGCGGATGAAAACATGGCGTATTACGCCCGTCGTGTATACCTACTCTGATATAAGACAATAAATTTTGAATTGAACCGAAAACGCAGCGGAATAAGCCGTGTATAGTCTGGGCCTTAGTACTATAGTCAGATCATCCTGTATAATAATTGGTTATAATCGTTTATAAACGATTTAACGATTAGGACCTTTTAGATCGTACTCTGTAGTTAGTATAGTTAGTTAAGTCCTTGTGCCATGGAAAATTATGAACTTATTATTAATTAATAAACTGATTACCTACCGTTGTATTTTAGTAGTTAGACAAATGTTAAACTAAAGCAAAAATAAATTATAAAAGTAAAAAAAAAAGATAGTCAAATGGATACCACTTTGATGTACAGACGTACAGTAGGTATCGAGTGGGTCACTATGATAAATGTGTTAAATTTGATTTCAATGATATTGATATATCATTCTTACGAAAAACAATTATTGTACCTATAATATCACAAAGTATAAACCGGACATGGACCAATTGCGTCTAACACAAAATTTTCGTTCAGGGCCAGGTATACCAATTGCACTCCTTAAATTTAGAATAAGTATACCAATTACGCTTATAAAACACATACTAAAATACTTGAAAATTAAAAATTATTTATTGATCAATTGTTTTTTGGTTAAAGTTACTGGGTCTAATATATTTTATACGTAAAAGTATGGGGCCATGCACTACGTTTTTGAACTAAAAAAAAAAATGAAAATCTTTATTCTATATATATATATATATATATATAAATCTTTATTAAATTTAAAATGTCTAGAAAAAAAATGTATGTTAGATTTTTACATTTTCAAGCTAAAGGTATAAAAATTGCACATTTTATAAATTTTGAACTGTTAACATTTTGCAAATTTTCTTAACTTCGACGAATATTAACATTCGAAATTCAAATTCTTATAAAAATAAATTACCTATGTTAAATTTTTTTACAAATCTTTTAGAATAACTTATGTCGGATATATTATATTACATTTACATGCGTTTTAACCGAGTAAAATTACGAACACAAATGATTATGTAAATATATAAATATCAATGAGTTACTTGAAATCATCCACGAAATTGAAAATCAAAGCAATTTGTTCGACTACTATTGTATGTATATACAAACACAAAAGTTGTAATAGTGGTATCATACTACACTAGATATTTTGTGATATTTTTTCTCTGCAAGGAAAATTAAGGAATCATAAATATATTTTTTATGATACACTAATGTTTACACTTGATTTGTTAGTTACTCGCATTAAACAAATGTCTATTGAATTAATAAATTAACTCTGAAGTCACACTAAAAAAGGTCTTTCCTCTTTTTTGAAACAGAAATTATTTTAATTTATAAATCATATATAATATGTAATACAATGTTCCCGATCAGACCGACATTAGCCAACCCCTCCCACCAATCACCGCCCAACTGATGCTATCCACCCTCTCCCACTAAGTACCATCAGTTCGACTAGGTACCGGTTACGTGTTTTGGGCCATCCCTACCGTTTTAATTTGGGGTATAGTAAACCAAATATTACAGGTACAATATTAGTCTGCTGACAATTGCCGTATCAGTGCAAGTGTCTTCGTCTCTTCTACATTTGCCTACGAAATTAGTCACGTCAAGACGTTTGTACAAACACAAACTATAAAACGGTAAGTTATATTCTGTATTCATTCCGGTATTATTTTTTTTTTTTATTTTAACCACCTATGATTATTTTTTTTCTGATTTTTTGACAATTAAACAGTATCATTATATAAAAATATCATCAAAACTTTAAGTACTTATAACTCTTAATACTTTTTTTTCTACAATTCGATCACAATAAATATAATACAATACGCTGAGCAGGTAACACCTGGTCTTGAAAAAAAAACACTGACGATGATTCTGCTTTGAAATAAAGAATTAAAAATGTATGTTATTCATACTAAAAAGTAAAATATTTAAAAAAATAATAACGATAAAAATAGTAAAAATATTTTTAAAAACGTTAAGTTTTTTTTAAATAATGAGTATTTTTTGATAAAAGAATCACCTGATTTATATTTAAGAACAAACATAACAGAATGCTTAATATCACTAACTTTTTATTAAATTGGATAACAAATATTTTTGAAAACTAGAGGAATAAAATAAGCTTTCTAAAATTTTAAAGTGATAATGAATTTAACATGTGGATAAAGAAAATTAGTTATTTTAAAGAAATTTAATTTTCAAAAATCAGCTTCATAACTAGGTATTTATTATGTATCATATTTTAATTTTTTTTTTATTGTAAGTTTTTATACAATTAACACAGACTAAGCATGCTTTGAGTAGATACCATTATACTGGATTCTAAGTAGGTATCTGTATGCAAACAATCATTCCATAAAATTATTCAATTAAAATTGTATAATACATAATCGGTTGATTGATTGAAAAAATGCAACGCAGGGTGGGAATGTTATGTAAAGTTTATGTCGGAAATATTATTATCTATACGCCAAATCAAAAAATTAAAAATATGATTTATCCTCATGTTAAATGTTAGGCTAGTATTAGGTAACCAAATTTAACACGGATGCATTTTGCACGGACAACGAAAGTCACGGGGTTTAAATATTATATACATATTAAACATAATCAATCTTATTATGATGAAGGACGAAGGGGGTGTGAAATCATTAAATTGTATGTAAGGGGAGGGCATGTTCCTCAAAAGGTTTAGAACCCTTGAATTAAATAATAGTAAAAAACATAGTTATGATTTTTTTATTTCTTTTTATTATAAATATTTATCTATTAAATTGCGTAAGTAGGTACCAATTTATAAGTGATTAGTTTTCACATTTTATTTTTGAATCACATAGCAACAGATTTTAAAAATAAATGTATTTTGTTTGTTAAGGAATACAATAAAAAACTAATAATAGACCCAAGGTAGTTTAATTAATAATTAAATATTGTCAAACATTTTAAAACGTAATATTCCTAATAATTATAATTAATTCATGTAATTTATACTAACATAGTATAAGCGTTTACAATATGTCAAACTATATTCATCTAATTTCACACATTGCATGCTGGATTAGGTCTTAAGATAATTAAAATCTATGTATATATTTATAATAACAATTAATCCATGAATTAATTTATTTTATTTCATGTTGTAGGTTATTGTTTTGAACGAAGTTATCTATTCATAAAGAATATAAACCATGATGTAAGTAGAAACTCATTATTTATTTAATACTTATTAAATTAATTTAAATATTTATAATAGACATCACGTTAATACAATTACACACAAATACAGATCATTATAAAGTATAAATTCTTATAGTATAATAATATAATATAATTAATTTAAATATTATATTTCTATTTGATTTTAATATTATGCTGTACATTTTAATACATTATTTTTCTATTTTGTATTAATACACTGTGTAATTTCATTGTACATTTTAATTACTTTTTAAGTCATGTATAGACAATAACCATTTATGTAATTTCAGTGTCAACTAAAATACATTAATCACTAGTAGTTTATGTAATTTAAAGCAAGTTAGTGGATTTAACTAATATATAAATTTGGTCTTATGTTTTACATTTATTTATTTATATTTTATACTTAAAATATAGTGTTTGACTTCTTTCATCGAATTATTGTTTATCCAATTTGATGACTGCACCCGTAAACCATTAAATAGTATACATTATATTATTTTTATTACTTATTATTGTCGGTTTCATTATAGATTTGTGTGTATATTTCAGGTGTTATTTGAATGTCGTCATTATCTTAATGACATGCAATATAATGGTTGACTGCGCGCCAAGGGCTCCTGAAATTATAGAATGGAACGTCCAAAATCACTTTTGTGGCTCAGCCATCCCAATTGTTATGGGGCTAATTTGCAAACTCCCAGAGTCTAATCCTGTACAGGCTGAAGTACAGGTTGAAGGTAAGTCCATAAAGCAGTATAATTAATTATTGCATTTTTGTTCGCGTTTTATTATTTGTATTGGATCTATTGAACATTAATTCAGAACCGCTCTTATAGTTGATTAACTCTTATTTTGCAAGACATCGCTTAATAGTAATCTAAGGATTACGTAACACTTTGTACGAGCATACGGAGCACATATTTCTATTATTGAGCAGTAATTTAATTTATCACTTAAGATTACCCGATTTAATATAATATAATGGATTTCTCATTTATCTCGGTATACCAGCTGGTTATTCAGTTTGACTCAGTTAATAGAAGCCGAGAGAAAATAATCAAAGATTAGTTTTAATAATAACATAGAATCATTGTATTCATAGATGAATCTAGAAATTCATAGCAAGGTGTGCCTTTAATTCAAAAAGGCCCTCTGTAGTTAATTTTTATTAGTTTAGATGCTATTTTTCATGCTGTAAAATACACATGTAATGTTTAAAAATTAATCAATTTAATAAACTACAACTATTGAAAAGTTCAATATATGTTACTCAATTATTTTTACTCGTATAACCTTTGTAACTGAAACGAGTATTATGGACCCTACACACGTTTATACGAGTCGCAGGGTGTGCACTGGCACACTATGATTGTATTGTACACTGTATCATTACATCATAATCTTATATTATGTTATCTAACTGACTAATTCCCTAAACATTTTCTTGATACTTTCGATCGAATAAAATAATAACTATAACTTTTTAAGTAAGAATTAGTAAAATAAATATTAACATAGAATATACTGTTCTAATACATAATTGTTGATTAATATTAATAGGTGTATAACAGTTATTATATCATTTTATAACAATGAAAAAATATTAATTATTAATTACTAATTGGTAGTAGGTATGTACGTAGTGTAGTAGATATTAAATGGGTACCTAATTATCTAATTATAATGCAATAAATAATGATAATAATAATTTTGATCTATCAGGAGTGTGACTTCTTGTACCAAAGTAATTAATATCCACTATCAATTCCTTAACTTCAAGATCACTATCTAGGAGATAACTATCTGAAGAATTACCACCGATAAACGAAAGCAGCATACTATATATACATAACTAATGGAAAGGGCTCTCGTGTTGTACTATAGGTTTTAGCACTCCCATACATTTTACCATGGACATATTTATGTATAGGTACTTATTTATTTCAGAGAAAACTGACGTGGGTAAGCTACTTACTCGTAAAGTAAATAAACTTGATTTTTCATTATTTAAAATACGATTGCTATCATATTAATCAGAATAATACTTCTTCCAATATACTTTATGCATTACTTATCTCTGTTGTTAGATACTACCATTATTCAAGAGAGTCGAGTACGGCGTGGTATCGTTGATGACTGCTGTAGGAGTGCTTGTACTCCAATTTACATGCAATCATATTGTCACGAAGAGCTAGAAAGGTAATCCTAACCTAAATTAAATTGTATTTATTTTGTAGAGGGTGAAGGAGGTTACATGTAATTTTCTTAGACAAAAATAATTTTGAGATTTTCATTATTTGATCAGTAAATTATAATATAATTCAATATCAAAATTTTTCCATTTTATAAGAGTAAAAAAATAACAGGAAATTCATTTTAGAAAAAAATGTTTACATTCATCATCATTACACGCTTGTTTTAGTTATTTAAATACAAATAATTAAAAATAATAATAATTAATTATTATATTACCATCATTTTTTTTTTTTTTAATTAGAAAACTTGTATATATATATATATATAAACATTTTAAATATTCATAATACTACATTTTCAACAACAACAAATTGTATTTTTAAGTAATTCTGTTTACATTTTTTTCATCATAATGTTTTTAATGGTTTTAATTTAAGAGAACATTACATCCGCGTGTGCTGTCTTTGTTTTACTTACTTAAATCATAGCAAATTTTCGTTCAGTAGAATACATTTTGTGATGTTAGCTTTAAATTTAGAGTAAATTTATCTATTATCAAATTTAAAGCTAAGAATATTATATAGAAAATGTCATATGGTTTTATTGTTATTATAGTTTTAAAATAAGTTATAGTTATGTAAAATATTACAACTTTAAAATGATATCAATATAAGCGTGCGACATTTTCTAGATAATATTCTTAGCTTTAAATTTGATCATAGGTAAATTTACTTTAAAGTTAAAGCTAATATCCTAAAATGTGTTCTGCTGAACGCAAATTTGCTATGACGTGTGTGAATTTCTTAAGTATAATTATTTTTATGAATTATAGGATTAGCACAGATCAACCGATTATCAACTACCATAGAAATTGAAGAACACCTAAAATAACAATGCCAAAAGAAACAACTTCAACAACAGCAGAAGGTACCAATGACTATTTTAACACTAGCATCAATAACTACAACTACAAAGACTTCAAGGTTTAAGATCCCCGATGGACAAAAGCAGTGTACTAAATGTCATCATCTGTTTTCTTGATTAAAAACAAATTATTTTAATTAATATAAATATTTTTTTTATAATAACCTACATTTTCTTTGTATTTAAAAAAAATGTAATAAAAAAATTACATATAGATAATTTACCAAAGAAATTTCCTAAAAAAGTACTCGATACTCCATTGCTATATAGAATGGACTAATAATAGGTATGCTATCAAAAACATCGATAGTTACTAGGTACTTAGTTATTTACCGTCTACCTATACGTTTAATTAAATTATTTGGATATATTAATCTAAATTATGGTGATTTTTATTTTAAATATCTGTGTAAATGAATATTCTCTATTTATCTCAATATTAAATTACTATAATAATTTAGAGAATTAAAATATTTTGGTTGAAATGACTATTATTTTTTATTTTAGTTAGTATTCAAATTTGTAAATCATAGCATATTGTAACGAAATTATTATGAAAATTCTAACTACCATATAAAAATAATATCAAAGACAGGTTCAATATTTAACTTTTTACAGCCTTATGTTCAAAATAATTTAGGGAGAAATATGATATTTTGGTAGTGGAAAATACCAGTGTTGAAGTCTGTGACGAAGTACCGTCATTCATTACCGTTACCAATTATGTTTACTGTCATCGTGCCTGATGGACCATACATGTATAGGGATCCCATTCATAAAACGTTTTAACATGATTTTTACTTAAGTACATAAAATGTTGTAAGTTATAATATGTTTTATCACTTTATTTTCCATATTTTGACAAAATGTTTGATTGTATCTTCTACAAGTATAAAAACATACTAAGACTTAACAGAAGATGTTTTATAAATTTAATAAATTTTAAAACCCACATCATTGTATCATATAATATTTTGTTTGTCAGTATTTTAATGTATTTTAGGTAGGTACTAAATAGATTGTTTGCGCCACAAACGCTCCTACACAAGAAGTTGGCACCTGCGAACTTGCACCCACATTAGATTGATTAGAGCTTAACTACCAGATGATAATACATAAAATTACCGACATACATGAAATATTTATTTTGCCCACTTTTAAATACCTTTATAATAATAATAATCACTCACCGGAGATGAGCCGTCTATCTGATTGAAATAAATAATAACAAATTAAATACAAAATAATGTATGCATATACAGAGACAACTGCTCATAACATTATAAAAAGGGGAATACGGGGATGATGAGCTGGTGAAGTCTTTAGCTGACAAAAAGATCAACGATGTTTTGGAATCGAGCTGGTTTGATTGCTGGATCTGAAATTGTATCCAACAAGGTAACTGCAAACGCCTCAATCAATAGACCTGACGTAGAATAATAATGCAATCAGAGGTGAGCCTTAGGTATACGGACAGTACATAATAAATAGTAATTTAACTAAAAAATGTAAAAACCAATAAGATCATATGAGCTACGATAAACACGAACAATTGTAATATTGTAATAAGTAATAATTAGTGTACGGATGTTGTTGTATTTGCAACATTTTTTTACTTTTTCGTTTTACTTTTACAACAACAACAACCATGCTCTGATAATAATATATAAAAACGTCAACACGAACTGATAACGACAAAAGACAATCAAAATGTCTGACAACGGCGACCGACACAACGCACAAAGGCACGGGGGTAGTGGTTTAATCGGGGCGCGAATATAGATATTTGATTCAGAATATCACATACCATTATATAAGTATATAAAATGTTTCATATGATACAATAGCAAAATTCATCAGAATCACTCTAACTAATCATCATTTTCAACTACCTAAGTGACTGCCATTTAGTGTGGACGGTACTAAGCAGCACATGCACAGGGGTTGTTAACTAGCATATATGGAACTAAGATAGTTGAGTAGACTAAAGTCATACCAACCCACAATAATTATTGTAAAAATGATGCACGTTGCAGTACTGTAGAAAAATAGTAAACACATCTATGTGCAAAAATAAAGCAGCAATAAACCAAACTCCAAATCCAAAGTCCGAATTTCCAAATGAATTATTTCTGTTGTATGAAATTGTCTACAGTCATTACTCGTCTTTTATGTACATTTTTTAATTTCAATTTCAACGTGAACTGCGAAGTATAGTGCATTTTAGTGTTTTATAAAAGTAATATAACATGCCTTCTCCGTTATGTGTTGTGAACGGTTGCAACAATAGGACTGGAATATCCAAATACAGGTTTCCTAAAAACGATATTCCACGTTTTCTCATTTAGATAAAACGATCGGCAATCAAAAATTATTAAATATGACTGACTCATGAAAACATTTATTCATCTTACGTAATGTGTGATGAACACTTCGAGTCATCCTGTCATAGCCCTGGTACAAAGCAATTGAATCATAATTCTATACCTACATAACTATTACCGGAATGCGATTCAATTTATATAAACTTAATATTAAATTAAAAGTTAGAAATTGGTTAAATAGATAATGTATTTCAATGTTTTAACCAATTGTACAAGTTGATTATGAAAACTTTGCTACAACTTATCAAACATTACCTATTTATACATTTTGAAAAAAGTAGTACGATTCCAAATTTCTATTGTGTAAATTGTATTTTATTTGTGTTCGTCAGATAAAATGTCTGGAATTTCTTACTTGAATTGTTCTTCAAGTACCTCAGCAAGTACAGAAATTAAGCAGACAAATAAAGCCATTACAGTTACATGCAAAGACAATTTAACAGGTAAATTTCAAAAATAAATTGATTAAACATAAAAATATTGGCAAAGATTGGTATTACCTAACTTGTTAAAAAGTTTTAACATAACTAATTAATTATTTTTGTTTTTAACATAATAACTTATTAATAAAAATTATTAAGTATTTTAAATATTAAATTGAATAATTTTTCAACAGGTAAAAAAATATATAAAGGAAGTATATTAAGATCAATAAATGTAAAAAGAAGAATAGATTTAATTCCAAGAAAAGGCCATTTATATGACGCTCTAAAGGAAGCCAAAAAGAATAATTCGTTGTTGTTACATAAAAATATTTCTTTTAAATCTAGAATTCAGTATGCTGAGAAATACACGGAAAATAATAAGCAGTCTTTAAAGAAGTTAAATGATATAACTTGTAATTTTATTGAATCACAAATAAGAACCCAATCCAAGAAAGCACGTGGAAGACGGTTTTTATTAAATGACAAAGTATTTGTGCTATCTTTGTTCAAGGAAATTGGGAAAGCCTATAGATTATTACAAAAAGTATTTACTCTACCATCAAAAAGCTCTTTAATGAACCTGTTAAAAAATTCCATTCCAACCAGGAATAAATCAAAACATTTTCGAACACCTTAAACTTGCTGTTGAAAGAATAAAAAATCCTTTGGATAAATATTGTACAATTTTATTTGACGAAATTTCGTTATCTGCTGCTCTACAATATATTCCAACTTTAGATAAAGTTATAGGTTTTGAAGACCTTGGTGAAGGTAAAAGAAAACCAATGTTTGCCGACAAAGCCTTAACATTTATGGTAAAAGGAATTAGAAAAAAAATTTAAGCAGCCAGTAGCTTTTATGTTCACAAACAGCTCTATGAAAATACACAATTTAGTAAATGCAATTAAGGAAGTTTTCGAGGCAGTTCAATTAACCGGACTAAACGTAATTGCTCTTGTATGTGATCAAGCGAGCACTAATGTGGCAGCTATAAATATATTAAAAGCAGAAACAAATGCCAAATATTTAAGAGAGTTTCGTAAGGAAAAAAAAAATTTTAGTTTCGAATTGGGTGGACAAGAAATTGTACCGTTCTATGATCCACCTCACCTTCTTAAATGTATGAGAAATAATCTGATTACTAAAAATTTGAAATTTACCGACGAAGATGGTATACACAGAGTTGCTAAGTGGGATCATGTTGTTCAACTATACGAATTGGATAAATTTAAATGTGTAATTGGCGATCGTATAAACCTCAAATTGACTGATGCACATGTATATCCAGATAGAATGAAAAAAATGAAGGTTTCCTATGCTGCTCAAATTTTTAGTCAACGAGTTGGCTCAATCATGAAAATGTTGGCTACTTGGTCAAGTATGTATTTGATTAGATTTAATATTTTATTTTACTATTTGTAATTTTTATTTTATTTATTTTAGGAACATTACAGAACAGTAAATTGGATCCATCTGCTGAAGATACAGGTTTGCTTTGTCTTTTTATAGACCAAACTTTTCGACAGTGTGAATGGCACAGTTTTCCCACCAGCTGTAAAAAATTTGAGATATGCAGTAACAAAAACATTTGCAGATTGGGATTTCTGGAATGAAGCAATACAAACATTGGAATCCATGAAGTTTGATTGTAAGCATAATAAAGTTGTTTCCATAAAAAATTGGAAGGGTTCAAATATCATTCTAAGAAGTTATTAGCAAATGGATTTAGTTTTGTATTATTAAGAAATTTCAACCAAGATCCTATAGAGAATTATTATAAGAAATGTTAGTCCATCATGTTGTAGCTTTATATCTTCATTTAAATCCTTATTAATATCAAATTTAACAACTAACAATTCAGTCTGGTCAAATTGTGAGAAAGACGATTGTTATGGTGTTTTGGATAGTCTAAAAGATTTATTGGTGTTAGATGATCATGAGACAAGTGATACTAAAGAAAATGTATTACAAAAAATGCAATCTTCTAATAATTTCATAAAACTAATGTCTGATAATAATAAGATATCAAATATTTATACTTCTGAAATACAGAAAAATACTAGGTTATACGTAACAGGGTGGATAATCAAAAAAATTAAGCCACTTTATTTATATTTTATCAATATCGTCGATTTCGGAGTATTTTAAAGACAATATTAAACAATTAAAAAGGGGGAAAATTGCGTATAAAGATGGTCATGTTTTAAAAATTCAAGCAGTTCTTGATTTAAATAATATTGTTGGAGAAATCAAGTCTAGTATGCGGAATGATAAGTATAAAGTAAAATTAATGTTCAATGACTGTTGTATCGTTGACGCTAAGTGTACATGCCCTCGTGGAAAAATAGTTTGCCATCATACAGCTGCGTTAGCACTACATACACACTACAATCTTAGTTCCACAAATCATAGCTTTTCTTGGAATGTTAGAAAAAATATACCATGTAATGAAGTAAGAACTATTAGTGAAATGTATGATCGTTTTGAAAGTCCTGTTACTGATATCACAGATGAAGATTTTGCTAATTTAAAAAAACCGTTAGATGATTTAACTGTACCTATAGATTTTTCGTGGTTATTAAGACCTAAACCAGAACTAGAACCAAAGAAATGTCAAACTATTAAATTAAATTCTATTAATCAGAAGATTGTCTACATTTTTCTCCAAAACACTATGGGAATCGCGACGCCTCCGATTATTTGCAGGGAATTAGTAATTACTCATAATTTTTAATTCCAATCTTGCTAAATAGCCAAGTTTAGGGGGCACTCGTCGTTTTTAAAAATGCCCTTTTTAGGGCAAATATTTATTATTAATAAAAACTAGGTAACAACGAGTTAGGTATTTTATTTTTAATTATTTAATAACATAATTATTTTTCCATAATTTTCAGTTTCATATTAGTTTATTTTTATTCTTATGCTAGTCCCATGGAAATACATTCTTTTTATAAAAAAACATACCATCGGCATAGATACTCGTCGGCATAGATACTAATCGGCATAAATACAGTCGGCGTAGATGTCGTCGGCGTAGATGTCGTCGGCGTAAAGACATGATACCTAAAATTTAAAATTGCAAAACATTTTATTCTTTATTTATAACTTTGGGTCCTTTACAGTCCACCACCAAACAACAATACAGATACAAACATAAGATTTTTTTATTTATTTTTTCTTCAGTGGGATATCTCTACCACCTTCCTGGTTGATAAAGTTTGATATTCTTGTAATTAAGCATGATTTGTTTTCGTTCAACATTTTCTATGACTACTGTGTTGTTTCTCATGTTTGTACGATTAGGTTCGGTCCATGATATAACAGGAAGAATTTATAAATCTCTTTATCGTTAGCAGACAATGAACGATGTTCCTTCACTAGTACTAGTCTTTTTTTATATTTTTGTCTTTGGTTACGTTTTGTTGGTCGGCATGATGATAAAGTCTTTCTTTTTCCAATTTAATGATCCATTTTACGTCTTTTTGATGCTCTTTGTCATTAGTTTCAATAAATAAATTAATTGACAGGCGATTCTGTGGATGATTTTGTTCAGCTTTACGTCTAACATTTGTAACTTTAATTTACCGAATTGTTGGTGTATGTCTCTACTGTAGTCCTGCAACATGAGTTTGTTGAAATGTTAATAGTATTTTTCCACTCATTGTCCTATTCACATTGTGGGTACCTGGTAAAGGTGTCTCCACCAATGTTTTCCTTGCCAGAGATATGAACAATTTCTAGATTAAATTCTTGAATAATCATTGACCCCTGCCTAGTCTAGCATTGAGTAATTGACAATGCTTTAAGAATACCAATACTTTATGATCTGTTATTACCTTTGTCTGACATCCTAAAATGTAGTTGCGGAATTTATGGCATGCAAATACTAATGTTTGTTGCTAATAATTTCAGTTCTGTTGTATGTTGATTTTTTGGGCGTCGTTTAGCGTTCTGCCGATCAAGAGTCCTATGTTTTCCCCAGTGGCGCTAAGTAATACTTGAGGTGGTTCAAATGAACCACATAAATTGGGTGAGTGAGTGTTTGTTGGCACTGGGGTGTATAATAATATAATATCAAGTTATAATTTAGTAGGCATAATTGTAATTTGTGTAACTCTGTGAACATATTAGATAGGTATCTTCTGGTACAAGTTAACAACACAGTTAAAAATAAAATAGGAACATTAATTTACCGTTTGCTGTGTCTATAACTGCATAAAGATATATTTTAAACACAGAATAATAAACATGAATAATGAATGCGTGTGTCGTAGTGTGTTCTATATTTATCTTTGGGCAATAATTATTGTATAGATAATAATAACGCGGACCTGTTGGCTGTCACTAGTTATAGTATAAATATAAAATAATAATAAACATATCGATATATTTTAATTTTATAAGAAACATTTAGCTTGAACAATATTTATTTTTAGTTATTAGTTATTTTATTTTGATATGAAAAGAAGGGAGTACATTTGTACTACTCGAACTTTCGAAAATAGACTCCGTCTCCATCTCTTGATTTAAAACTGTATTTTCCATTTTGTTATAATTATAAACTACCAGATATTCAGATCATTGTTGTGTCTTGTATTTTTAATAATTTAACCATTTTTTTTTTTTTTTAAATGCCTGTGAATTGTGTTACGTGTAATAAAAGTAGAGGAAACCTTAATAAAACAAATTGGCAAAGACACGTCGAGTCATGTAAAAATAAAATCAAAAAAACAGAAATCAATACAACTTCATTGCCGATTGCCCGGCCGATTGTTTCTATTCAAAATTATTTTTCAAAAAAACGAAATATTGATGAAACTTATGAGTTAGGTAAGTATTGTTATTATTAATATTGTTTAATTTTGTTTGTAAATAACTATTTTTTTTTATATAGTCTTATAGTCATTAGAGAACCTAGTCTTTTACGTATGTAGGTACTTATTTTTTTCTTTTTAAATACCTTTTTTTTTATTTATTAAAAATTTAAAATGTTTCAGCATATTGTACATGCTATTACAAGTTTGTTAACAGTTTTTAATTAATGACAAATTACGAAAAACTAATATTATATGTTAGTGTTATAGTGATATGAAGTATACATGCAAATGTTAGTTAATGTTTATTTTTAATGGTAAATTAAATTAAATTTGGTCTTCGTCTTCGCTTGATTGTGATAGGAGAACATCTTGGGGTAGTCGTGGTTTTAGACGCCGATTTTTTGTTTTTGTTCCCAGGTTGTAGAAGCGCGCGCCATCGGATGTCTTGAGGTTTGCGTGAAAGTTTTTATATTGTATTTTTATCCAGTCTCGGAGAAGAGGAATTCCTGTGTCATTATGAATTTGCTTATTTCTTATAAACCATGGGGCTTTGAGACATATTCTAAGAAATTTGTTTTGAAGAATTTGGATTTTTTTGATTTTTGTAGGGGAAGCTGCCGCCCATGTTGGGCAAGCATAAGTGACTAATGGCCGAATTATTGAGGTATATAGTAAGATGGACGATTTCATTTGGAGGGTTGATTTGAAGTTAACTAGAGGATAAAGGGTGTTCATTCTTGCATAGCCTTGGGTGAGTTTTTTGTTTATATGAATTTTCCATGTTAATTTTTCGTCTAAGAATACTCCAAGGTACTTGATGGAGTCATCTTTCTTGTTCCATTATATTGGTTGGTTGTCAATATAAATGAGTTGGGGATCTTTGTATCGTTTTAAAGAAAATATTTTTGCTGCGCTTTTTGTTGGGTTGAGGTTTAGTTTCCATGTTTTGAACCAGGAGGTCTCTGTGTTTAAGGCTGTTTGAAGATTTTGAATTGAAGATTCTAGGGAGTTGCTTTGGGTTATAATTGTTGTATCATTCGCAAACATCGCCAGCTGTGAGTTTGGAGGAGTTGGTATGTCATGGCAGTAGATGTTGAATAAGGTTGGACCTAGAACTGAGCCTTGGGGGACTCCTGCTTGTATTTTTTGAGGTTGAGAGAGTTGTGTTCCGATTCTAACTTGGAACTTTCGATCCAATATGAAAGATATTATGGTTTTTAATAAATATTTGGGAAGAGCTAGAAAATTCAATTTTTGTTCAAGTCCATAGTGCCATACTTTGTCAAAGGCTTGCGTTACATCGAGGAAGACAGCCGTTGTATATAGTTTGTTTTCAAAGCCACTTACGATTATCTCCGAGATTCGTTGAATTTGATGGCATGTTGAGTTGCGTTTTGAATTCAAATTGATGTTTCGGGATGATTTGTGTGAATGATTTTAGTCTATTGAGCAGTATCCTTTCGTAGAGTTTTAATAAAGAAGGAAGAAGGCTAATTGGTCTGTAACTTGATGGAGAGTGGGCCAGTTTCCCTGGTTTATGTATTGGAATTATAATGGCATGTTTCCAAGATGACGGGAATGTTCCGAAACGCATGGCTGAATTGTAAAGGCTAGGTAGGATAGTACTTTGGGTGTTACGTCTTTTAAGATTTTGTTGGTGATTAAGTCATGGCCTGGGCTTTTTTTATTTGCCAGCTTGACAATTATTTTTTGTATTTCAATGGGAGATGTTGGGGAAATGCTGCCATTTGAATTGATGTTGAAATAATTTGATAGTAAATGGTAAATATCAGGGTTTGTGGTGTTTTGATCGTTATAGACGGCATCTTCATCTGTGGAGGTGAAGCAGGATGCGAAATGGTTTGCGAGAACTTCGATCTTTTCAGCATTTGTTTCGAATTTGGCTGGTCCGTTTTTCAGAGGGGGAATTATGTTATGTTGTGTAAGTAGACGTTTGGTGGCTAGCCAGAGACTCGAGTCATTAGAATTTATTTTTTTAAGATATGCACTATAAGAGTTGTATCTAAGATTGTCCAATTCCCATTTAATTCTTCTGATGAGTTGGTTGAGCCTTTGTTTGACTGCAAGGTTTCTAGTATTCTGCCAAATTCTTCTCGCTTTGTGTTTTTGTTTTACAAGATTTTGAATCGAGGTTGGGAGAGAGTCTGCAGGTGGGTGGTTGATGGTTTTGTTATTTTTGATCATTGCTTGGTTGATTGACTCTTTTATTGTGTTCTATGCTAGTGTTAATGTCTTTTGGATTTTTATATTGTCTGGTGCAGCTTAGGTTTGTGTTTAGTTTTTCTCTGAACGTTTGCCAATTAATTGGTGCAAT
This sequence comes from Rhopalosiphum maidis, assembly GCF_003676215.2. Taxonomy (NCBI): domain Eukaryota; kingdom Metazoa; phylum Arthropoda; class Insecta; order Hemiptera; family Aphididae; genus Rhopalosiphum; species Rhopalosiphum maidis. The sequence continues at coordinate 11,203,544 of NC_040879.1, forward strand.
TATTAGTTTTGGGGTGCACTGGTTCATGACTAAAGGCTCATTAAGAGTATTGATGACTGGAACGTGATCGGAGTCGAGCTCGTTTATGACTTGATGATGAAAAGTGGTGGGCAGGTTTGATATTAATGCAATATCAAGTATGTCTGGAACTCTTCCAGATCATTGGAAGATTGGTTTAGATGGTGGGGATATTAGTATTCTAAGTTCTGATGAGATTTAAAGAAGTTTAATTCCATTTGGGTTTGTTTTTAAACATCCCCATATTTGGTTTTTAGAGTTTAGATCACCTAGGAGTATTGTTGGGTGGTTATCAAATATTTTTGAAATGTCTTCTTTTTGGATTTTTTTGTTAGGTGGGTTGTAGGCCGAAGTGATTTTTATTTGATGTTTGTTAGTTGAAATAGTTATTGAGATGGCTTCTAAGCTGATCATGTTGAAAGTAATTGATTGGTAATGCTTTATATTTTTTTTGATTAAGATGGCCACTCCTCCGGATGAATGTAAATGGTCTCTGTCTTTTCTGTAGATGTTATAGCCATTAAACTTGAACACTTCGTGATTTTTAGGTGGGTTTCTGTAATACAGGCAATGTCTATTTTGTGCCTCATTAAGAATTCTATAAGTGATGATTTTTTTGATTTGATGCCGTTGGCGTTCCAATTAACTAAATTAATGTTATTTAAGTTAATTACAGACATTTAAGCTTTGAAGAGATAGATTATTTGTTATCGAGTTAAGGATTGAGCTTATGATATTTTTGATATTTTGGAGAATGTTTTCAATAAATTCTGTGATTGTTTTTTGTATGTTATCGTTTAGTGGGACATTTGGTAATTGTTCTGGATTAAATAAATTTGTGCTGTTTATTTTCCTTTTAGTTATATCTGCATATGATGTGGGGTTTGGGGTTCTTATGGTGGAGTTAATTGCATTGTCGTTTCTTGCTGGGTTTGTTATGGGTTAGCTTTCAATTTGTGGATGTTTTTGGGAGTTGTTTGGATTTTTGCTTTTGATTGTTTTGAAGTAGGCACAGCCTTTATAGTTTATCGGGTGCGTTTCGTTGTAGTTGACACAGGTAGGAGGTGTGTTTGATGATTTTTCACAGTTAGAGTAGTGGTGTGGTTCGTTACATTTTACGCAACGAGGCTGAAGTTTGCACGATTTGTGAATGTGACCATATCTCTGACAGTTTGTGCACTGTGGAGGATCTTTTGATTTTCGGCGTGGTTCGGTGATTATTATGCAATTTAGCAATTTTTTTAGTTTAAAAATGTCTTGTGATAAAGGGTTGTTTTCCAGCTGTAATGCCATTAGTGGGGTTGGTGACTTATTTTTGTTGTTTAGTCTTAAGACGGATTTAACGGGAAAATTTAGTCTTCTTAGTTCTTCCATAACTTCAAACTCGGTTATTGATGTGGGTAAGTTTCTAATTATTGCGGAAATGTCTTTTTCGTTTTTTAATCTGTATGTATAGTATTCATATTTTTTATCATCGAGGAATTTGGTGCGGAAGTCGTCTATGGTTTCTATATTAACTTTTATTTTATCGTTCTTGGATGAGGCGGTAAAATCATTAATAATGACTTCTGATATTTCAAGTCGAAACTGTGTAAATACTTGATTTATTGAATACCTAATTTATAGATATAATTATATAAATTAATAATTTAAATAGGTAATTAGTAGGGCACGGATGTTGTAGTAGTAAAAGACTACTAAAATTGATTGCAGTATTGCACTAAAAAATACCGAAAATTGCACTTAAAATATTAAAAATTGCACTAAAAATTACAACGTTTCGTTATAATTTATAGATGTTTTATTTTAATTCTGCGAAAAAAAAATATATTTTTTACATTTTATATTAATAAATATTAACTAATAATCTATGCGTATTCTAAACATATTAAATATTTTAAATTTTAAACCTTATTACATTGGACTATAAGTGTTTGTTTTAAATTTTCGAATTCCTACGCTCTTCGATTTGGAGCCAATAAGTTCTTATACCTCGAAAAACTTCGTTCTACGTCGGTCGATGTAAGTGGAGCGTATTTAAAATAAGCTATATCGTTTATTGTTAAGTCTTCTGGTAAACCATCGAAACATTTTCCTTGACCAGTGAGTATATCATTTATTTTAATAATAGTTTCAAATCCGATATTCTTTTCAATAACTTTCTTGAATTTTTCATGGACTAAAATTCCGATTTCACAAAATATATTTTCTAATTTATTTTGAACATTTTTAATTATTCCAAGAGCTTCAACTATCGGAAGTCCTTGATTTTCTAATTGTAAAATCGCGTACGGCAAAAATCCGTAGTTCGAGTGAATAAATACTAAAACGACTGAAGTTGAAATCTAGGTAAAAATATTTTGTGAAACATTTATTGAAACAGCTTCGTCAGGATCAAGTTCTTGCACGACACTTTTTACCTCATTAAAATATTTACAATAGTATGAAGCAGCCTCAAGCCATGTGCCCCAGCGTGTGATAATAGGTTGTGGTGGTAATGGTGTACCTGGTACTTTATTTTTAAAAAGAATAGTTCGGCTTGGTGCTTTTAAAAATATTTGTTTAATTTTAGCAATGAGTTTATCTATTTCTGGAAATTTTCCTAGTATGTCTTCTGCAACTCGATGTATACCACGGGCTAAGCAGGTGACGTGGATCATTTTTGAATACAGTGCTTTAATTGTAGTTCCTGCTTTTATCATATATGGAGCTGCATCACTAAGAAACAGAAGGACGTCGTCATGACGAATACCATCGGGCCAAAGAAGGAACATTGATTTATCGAATAATTTTGTTATTGTTGAATAATTTGCTTTATCGAGAATTTCTGTGTTTAATAAATACACTTTTCCGGGTTGGTCTATTTCAAGTGTTCCAATCACAACATTAGTCACATATCTTCCATTAACATCTGTGGTCTCATCAATTGAGACCCAAATTTTATTTCCCTTTACATTGTCTCTTATTTTATTTAAAGTGTCGGAGTACACCTCATCTACGTAATTTTTACGTAAAATAGATTCACTCGGAATGTCTCTATTCGTATATGTTTTCAAAAATAAACGAAATTCTGAGTTATTAATTTTATGCAACGGAATATTGGCGGATAACATGGCCTTACACAAGTCTTTAGAAAATGATGATTTTTTTGTAAATGTTGTTATCTGAAGTTGTGATATAGACATTTTGGTGGTATTTTGTCGATTAACCGCCCGCTGATGCTTTGCAGTTTCAATATGGTTTGTAACTGTATACCTCCGTTCAGCATTTACTTTTGTTTCGCACAATTTACAGAAAAGTACAGATTCATCACATGAAAACACATTCTCACCAAATTCTAGTATGTATTTTTTTAAAACAATGGAATTAGTTGGCCTTATTTTTGGCATATTTACAGAATAATAACAGAACACGATAGCGCAAAATTCACGGAGTGACTGAAGAACAGATTATAAAAGTCAAACAGTCACATTTCACAAAATTATTATCTTCATATTATCGAAATAAAGATAATAAAAATAATAAAGTAATAAATTATTACTATTTACCTATACTGGAAATATTTAAGTATTATCTTATCTATAAGACTGCTGAGTTTCGAATATAGCTAAAATAGTTGTATAAAATGATTAAATTCAACAAAATTGCAATAAAATTGCACTTAAAACTTTTAGATTTGAATTCGTACTTACATGAAACGTATTTAAAACTTACTTAGCAACAAATTGCAAAGGTAGAAGAAAAGTTGCAAATGCAACAACATTCGTGCCCTAGTAATTAGTAAAACTAATAAGTAATAACGTAAAATATTAAATAATAGTTGATTCTATATGAATATAATCATAATTCGTAGCCCATATGTAATTAGTTTGGTTATATATTATAATACATTTTATTTACAATTTTTATTACATAAACAATTCTTTTTAAAACTAGTACAATATGAACAAAAAACAAAAACTATTTTTACTTTTATTTTTATGCTTAATTAGGTACCTTTTATTATTGTGAGGTCATTATTATTTATTTATATACCTTCTATAGTTATTTGGATTTATTTAATGAATTTTGAATTTTGACTTTAGTATATTAATATTTTATACAAAAATATGAACATAAACTTAAATATATTTTTTATGAAATTAATATTTATAAAAATAATAATGATATTCAATTTGAATTCTATCAAATAAATTTTAAATCTATTATTTATTTTCTGTTCTTAGTAGATAGATACTTATGTTACTCATGATTAAAAATGTAAAAAAAAAACATTCCAGGTATATTATTTAGTGTATTACCCAATATGTTTAGTTTTTAGTTTTTCTTGATTTCAATTTTGCATACAACTTAGGAGTGAATGTTGAAAACAGTTGTGATAGTCACCAAAATAGTAGTATTGGTTTGACAGGTACTAATGTAAAGAAAAATATTTTAGGTAAATATTAAATAACATTTAAAATTTTTTTTAACACATCAACAAGAAACAATTTAACATTTTAATTATAATATAATACAATTTAACATACTTTGTGAAAAATATTAGGTTGTTTAAATTTCAAGCAATAGAAAAAACTAAATATTGCGTTTTACTAAATTTTTATTTTATACATTTATACATATGTGTATAATATTAATTATTCTTTGTCCAGATGATTCGGATACTGGTATTTAATCATTAGATCCAAAACAATATGTTGGGTTGAACAGTTTTTAACACCAGAGGAGAAAATTATGATTTTGAGTAGAGGACCATTTCAACCACAAAAACATGAACTTGTGAACTTAAGCTATCCTCAGGAACATGGCCATCGATTTACAGCAGAACACTATTATAGAGTTATGCCAGATGGTGATCGAATTAAAAAAAAATGACTTAGTTTTTCTGTGAGTAATGGTCGATTATATTGTCTATATTGTATGTTTTTTTGGAAAAATGTTCAAAAGTTTTGGACCATTGATGAATTTCATGCATAGCAAAGAATAAAAGACATTGGTTCACATGAAAAAACAGAAGCCCATATAAATGCTTCTATTGTGGTTAAGTTAAAATTATTAGCTATACCAGTTCTTCCACAAATTGCTGAAAATATAGAAATTGTTAATACTTTAATTGAAATAACATTGTTTCTCGGTAAACATTCACTACCATTTCGAGGACATCGTGAAAATTGGGAATATAGACTCAGAGGAAATTTTAAAAATCTAACTGTACTTATTAGCAAATTTTCACAATCTTTGGCCATTTATGTAGATCGTCTGAAGTCCCGAGGTAGGAGTGAAATTAATTTTCTCTTTTAGCAGAAGCAAAATCAATTAATACATTCTATTGTCACATGTTTGAGGACAACTATACAGAATGAAATTAAGAAATCTAAATATTTTAGTGTAGCAATTGATACAACATTTGATGCATCAAAGCGTGAACAACTTGCATTTATTATACGCTATGTGTGTTATAATGATCATGTACCTGTTATACGTGAAAGACTTATTACTTAAAGAATCATCATCGACCTCTGGAAAACATCTTTTTTGTATATTTCAAGATATTTGTATCGAAAATGCTTTAGATTAGAAATTGTTCCTCGTAAGACAGAGTTATTATGGAGATAGTAATATGAAAGGTGAGTATGAAGGACTACAAGCATTAGTCAAACAAGAAAATCCATCGGCTATTTACACTTGGTGTTATGCTCATCGCCTAAATTTGGTTGTAGTTCAAGTTTGTAAAAGTTCTGTAGATGCAGTTGATACATTTGGTATTTTAGAAGATTTATATAGTTTTATTTCAAGCAGTAAAAAACGAGTAACATTTTTTGAAAACCACCAAAAAAAAAGGAATCCTCAGGAAAGAGTAAGACGATTAAAAAGAGTTTAAACTACTCGATGGTCATCTTTTTCAAACGCTCTAAAAACTATCGTAATAACTTTTGATGATATTATTCAAATTTTAGAAAACATCAAAGAAACCGAAAAATCAGATTTTAAAGTACGTTGCCGAGCAAATGGTCTTGTTGATTTTTTACTAACCGAAAGATTTATATTAACAGCTTTGACATTCACAAACATATTTAATATCCTTGATCCAATAACTAAAACATTTCAATCTCCTGACATTGATTTATTGGGAGCTGTAACTAGCTTACAGAAAGTAATGAAAGACTTAAAAAATCTACGTTGTGATGATGAATTTAATGAACTTTATAATGAAGCTACAAATATAATAACAAAAAGTCAATATGAATTTAAAACGTTAGCAACAAGTAGAAGTAGAAAGAAAAGTAAAATGCGCCAGATGAAACTATTGATGATTCAGTGAAAAGATTTAAAATAAAAATATACTTTTGTACGATGAAGCTTCAACAGCAATTAAAAACTGTTTTAATTCAACATCTCAGGGATTATTAAAAGACATTTCATATTTTTCAATAAATCGACTGCTAAAAATTAAAAAAGATCCATCATCACTACCAAAAGATGTTTTTAAGGTATTTTGTACAATATATAACAATCATATACAATTTGGAGTTTTAAGAAATGAGTATATTCAATTTTCTAAACTATTTTTTCAATTTGACGTTGACATGCATTCCAATTCAAATTTTCTTCACAATTTGGTGACGAAAACAAAGTAATGAACAATTTAGCAAGTATACTCAACTTATTTCAAGTTTGCCATACTTCTGGATTAGGAAGCATATTTCCAACACTGTACTTAGCTTTAAAAATAGCTTGTACATTGCCTGTATCCAGTACTAGCCCTGAGAGAACATTTTCAAAATTAAAAATTCTAAAAAACCGTTTACGTACAACTATTTCACGAGATCGTTTAGAAGATTTGATGATTATAACATGTGAATCAGATGTTGAAATAAACAATGAAGACGTCACTAATATATTTGCAAGTTTAAGTTCTACATTGTCAAAAAATCTTAACTTAAATTTTTAAATAAATTAAAAAAGAAACACTAATATTATATTAAGACTGTATTAATTAAATTAAAATGTATATTATACAAAATATATAAAATTATTCATGATCTTACTTAATTTGCTAAAATAGTAACATTTATTTATCAGTAACTTCCTAAGTATGAAAGCATAAATGTATAAAGTAAAGTTGTGTTACCAAAGCGTTAAAATTATTAAAATATTGAATATAATTTGTTTCCATAGTATAATTAGCTACCTATTTACTATTATAATTTATTTAAAAGGGTAATGATATAATAATTTTTAGTTTGTTAATGAAGTTTGATGGAATTTTGTTTTTTAAATGAATATGTTATATACTTATATGTATACACTTAAGACTTAACTCCTTTTATATCTTTAAACTTTGTCTCATACGTTTAAAGGATTTTATATTTTTAAAACTGATGAATTTATTGAATTCACATTGTGAGTATAGCAACTTTTATTCACCACAGTGAGAATACTACTGTCTTTGCTGGCTGTTAGGTTTCATCAGTAACATTATGTATCTATAGTACATTATTGTATATATTAATATATTATACTAAAATAATTTAATTGATACCTATATAGTTATATGTAATCATTTGTTAAAATGTATAGGTATGTATTATCTATTGGTTTTTGATTTTTTGGGTGGGTGGGTGGTAGGTTCTAAGCTAAAATGATATTTTGAACCACCATATTTTAAAGACCCTTGCGCTACTGGTTTTCCCTCTTTATCGTCTTGAAATAGTTTTGCACCAATATAAGTACTTGATGCATCCGTAGATAAATAAAAACACTGGTTGAAATCCGGGTACTGAATGATGATGTCTTCCAAAAATAATCGTTTTTTTTATATAATATTTTGTTAAATTTTGAAGAATTTTTTTTAATGATTGTAATGATTGAGATAGTAAGGTAATTTTCATTATTTTAATTAGTATAACAAATGTTTCGTATATATGTTTAACCTGTAAAAATAATGATACTTAGTTAAATCATTGATAAATTTTGTTATATTGTAGTTACAGTTGAGTCCTTGATGTTTGAATATTTATTTTGAATTGTTACTGCACCCAATATTAATTTTTCAATAAAATTATATTCATTATTCCAAATATCCAGAGGTGTTCCCAATATTTTTTTTGAGAGTATACTAAGACTCTAGTCAAGGTGAAGATCCATGATTTAAACAAGGGAGGGTAGAATGATACAAATAGAACCTTTTTTTAAGTATTTAAAAATACTCATAAATCTTTTTAAAATAAAAGTAATAAACATGAATATTTAATAATATACAAATATTTTTACTGTGGTCTATAATTATAAAGGATGTGTTAAAAATATGAAAAAAAAAATCAAACTTTTAAAAAAAGCTTGAAATTACCTTTATAAGTCAATAAAATATGAAAATATACAAATACTAAAAAATTTAATTAAATAAATTGTTAAAAAATAATTTCTGCATCTTATTTTCGTCGTCTATTTCTTTTCTTTCTTTACCTCTAGGAGTGGAAACGGCAGAACGGTGATCTCTTAACCAAATTTTAATATAAGGTCTAGGATTAAAATCTGCAATTGAAGGGCCATTGATAGAGATGAACATCAAATCTGACACATTTTCAATGTTTAAGCTAGTCCTTAAATCAGTTATTGTCAAATTCATATCGGAAAACCCTCGTTCACAATCAGCTGTTGAAGTTGGGAGTATATTTAATGCTTTCATGAAACTAGAAAAAACATTTCTTGAACGGAAGTCAACTACACTTTCAAATTCAGAAAAACCTAATGTCCGTGATACTCTTTTAACTTCATCTTCTCCCTTTGCATCATTAATTGCTACTTTGAACACTTCATCAATTACCTATAAAATAAAAGACGATTTATTAAATATTCATTTATTCTGTTTAAATAATCAAAATATTGAAATAAATTATCAAAATAATAGTTTTTTTCTTTACCTGAATGTCTTCTAGCATTGTTTTATTTTTTGAGTCATCAAATAAGCGTTGACGCATTCTGTCTACTAAATTTTGCAAAAATTGTAACCTGTTAATCCCTCCTGATTTTGTCATTGTAATATTGACACCTTTGTTAATTCCTTTCTGAATAGCTTCTATAATTTCCTTTTCTTTTTCCCCAGGTTCAGCTTTCAGACTTTCTAAAATTCTAATCGTTCTATTTATCTCCGACTGGGCACGCATTAGAGTTGTTTTTCTGGACTGTAATATACAAGATAACATTGCAAGCTCAGAAAGAACATCGTAAAAAAGTCCAAGTTCCTCCAAAAAAGAAGAGGATTCTAATTTTTTTTTTATGCCATTTGATGTCACATCATGTGTTTTACTAACATGTAAATATATTCCCGGATAATTATTCCATATGGCTTTTATAGTTCGAAAACTGCTTGCAGACCAGCGTACATTCAAAACACGACCTATTTTTTTCATTTCAATGCCTACTTCAACACAAGATTTATCTAAACCCATTGAATTTTTAGGACTTTGATGATAGTAAGCGTAGAGTTTGTCCATTAGACTTTGGAAACGAGAGACTCCAGTACAATCTTTTATTACGTCATGTACTGAGAGTTCGAGGCGATGACATAAACAATGCCAGGTAAATAGATTCGGAATTTTTTCGCGTAGTTTAGTAGCAACTCCAGCTTTCTTACCCGTCATTACACTTGCTCCGTCACTGGCAAAAGCAATCCAGTTGTTTAATGCAAACGATGTTGATATCCCATTACATTCTAAACTTAACCAAATAGATTTTTCGATAGTTTCAGCATCTTGTCTATCTAAGTCAATCAGGTCTAAGAATGCTACAACCGGCGATTCTACGTCAAAATATGATGAAATATACAAAATTAGTGTACATTTGGTACTCAGCGTTGTTGATTCGTCAATCATTATGGTAAATTTCGAATTCGACTGTATAAGGCGTAAAATAAGTCGTTTGCGCATCTCCTTTGCAATGACGTTTACCATTCGAGTGGCAGTTATTCTGCTATGTAAGGAAGATCCCATGTCCAATCCATTGATTTGTTGTAATTGAACAAGTTCTTCAAACTGTTTAAAGGGACGGTGATTTTTTGCCAAGCAATATACAGTTCTAAAAAGTCGCGTATTGGAATCAATCTCTACTTCAGATATACGTTCGAACATTTTATCTAATACTTTGTCTGAGCTTTTTTTCAATATGTTTTCAGCTAACACATGAGCTTTGCTTTCTGAATGTTGTTTAATTTTATTTCTTAATGAAGCCAGTTGATTTGTACGATTACACCCAGCAGCTATGATTTCAAAGCCTACCCACTCAGAAGAAATTCGAACTTTGCTATCGATGTTAGATTTTTGAAAATTGATACTATTTTTAGCTTGAATGCAATTATTACATCCTAGTTTCCCATTTTTGCTACTTAACCATGAGTTTTTCTTTTGAAACTCTATTACCTGTTCTTTTGTCCATAATGCAGGCCAAATTTTGGAAGTATCCCATACATCTTGTATTTGATTATCGATTTGACTATCACTAACAAAATTATCTTCATTGGGCATCACTAGCTCGTGTGAACTAGTAGCACAAATGGCAGTATTAGTCGCATTTTTAGGTTTTTTTTCTCGGGGCATAAAAAAACTATCAAGTGTTCCGCTTTCACGTTTAAAATTCGAACTCATATTTTGATAAAAATTTAAATAACACTTTATACAGTAAAACAGATTAGGATAGTTAATTAAACTCAATTAAATAAATTAATAAAACTGCTCAAATAAAATGAATACGTTAGTAAATAATAATTAATAAAAGAATTAAGAACTTATTCACGGTAAACACAAACGGTAGATCACACAACGCACAATCGATTTATAAAAATAATAAAATGTTACAAGTCGGCGGTAACGGATGTACTGATTAAATTAATCGTGTTCAGAGTCAGACGCATTTCCATCATCTAACGCGATAGTTCGTTTCTTGTTTTCTGAGAATCTAATAATAGTTGTAAGATATAAGTGTCATATTTCCGTTATCAGCGTCATAAATAATAATTGACTTTCGTAGCATTTTCTGAGTAACCAAAACCAGTTTTTTTTTGTATATAATTTGAGAGTATACGCAGTATACCCATATTTCTGACAAAATATCTTGAGAGTATACGGCGTATATGTAGTATACCCTATGGGAACACCCCTGCAAATATCATTAAATATAATCTCTTTATTAATATCAATAATAAATATATTATTTGTTTTATTTATTTGCTCTCTGTGAAATACAAAGAATGTATAAATATAAATATAATATATAAATAATTATTATGTATAACTAGTTAAGTGGAAACATTAAACATTAAAACTTACGGAACAAAATATATATCAAAAACTAAATTTTTTTTAAATTGTCTATTTTATCACAATTACTAGATCATACTGTTTTTTTTTCTAAATTGTTATCATTTTTAATCATAAATTGTTGTATTGTTTTAATGTCATCAGTCTGATGATTATTTTCCCCGCACCAGTGAACCTTTTTTCAACAAGTTGCTTAATTGTGACGTCAGTTTTGATAAATCCCGAATGTACTTTCTAAAAAATAATGAAACCTAAAAAAGCTTGAACTTGCATCCGATTGCATGGTGGCTGAAAATCTTGTATGGTCTTTATTTTATCTGGATCCATTGTTATTCCGTCCTTGGATATGCTATGGCCTAAGAAAGTGATTTGTGCTTGTAAAAAATGAGATTTGCTTTCATTAATAGTCACGTTATACTCGCTAAATCTTTGAAATATATGTTCTAAATTATGTATGTATTCATCAAAGCTCCTGGACATAACATGGACATCGTCAACAAATACTGCTACAAACGACGGTAGTTCGGGTCCGAGGATCTTGTCTTATGTGTTTTGGAACTCAGCTATCCCCAGAAGGTAATACATTCTCCCCCGACGGGACCCACCTTACCGCGGTGGGGGGGCTTGCAGGCCTTTAACTAGGTCTTACCAAGCGGTCTCAACCCGGCCCAGGTCAACCGATTTGAGCCGGTGCACACAGAGCAACACCTGTCCTCGACGGGATGGGGGTCGCAGGGCGAGCGAACCTGCTAGCAGTCAGCAAACAGCTCCCACCGGGGGGACGATCGACCCCCGGTGTCCTGGAAGATCAGGCAAACACAGGAAAAAAGGACAGACGACGCGAGGCTGGCGTTGTTAGTGGAAGCCCAGCTACTAGAACCAAAAATGGAAGCAACAATTAATAATGATGAGTCTCGTCCTGGTGCCACCCTACCCGGGGTGGTCGAATACCAGGAGATGGCAGTTGGGGGTGGCTCGCCCCAAAGGTCGACATCAGCAAGCCAGATCTCGAATGTTGGGGTGTCCAGCATGGCCCTCTCATCCGGTAAAAATACAACTGCTGAGACAGTCATGTCAAGAGACACGCAAAGGAAACAGGCATCACATGGAGTTATGGAAATGGAAGCAACACGGCCTACAGGGAAGACCCAGGAAATCTTGGAGAAAACGGAACACCTAAGGAAGCTAGACAAGCTGCAAACCAGCCACAGGGAGCCAATAGCCCAAAGTTACAGGCAATGTTGTCTTCGAATGCCCAGAGGGGGGCGGAACAAAACCTTGAAACAACATTGGCAAGTCTAAAGAGTACCATTCAACGGCAATTCAAGGCACTAAATGTCCTGCTGAAAAACGTAGAACACCTGAAAATGACTATGGATAAAACCAAATCCTCGACAGTCATTAGAGCTATAGATGAGGTCATAGGCTCTTCGGAAGCTCTTAAGACAGTCACCAACAGCGTCCATAGTGCTTACTACGAGTCAGAGAAGGCTTCGATCAGAGCAAAAAATATTGACCAACACACGACGAGCAACACCATTCAAGAAACCATCCTCAAGGTTTGCGAGGACCTCAAGGACCGCCTGAACAAACAACAGGAAGATATCATGGATCTAAAAAGCTCCCAGGCCGCATCTGCATAAAGTTATGCTTCAAAAAGCGAGAGCGCCGAACAGTATCCAACCGATCGTAGCTGTTCCCGCGGCCGGACAACCAACGCCAGAACATAGTACACAGGTCTGGATTAAAGTTACTAGGGCTAAAACAAAGTACAAGGCCACAAACGTACAACGACCCGAGGAAGAAAACAAACCCAAGGAGAAGAAGAAAAATACCTCTTTCCCAGATGCGATTGCTGTCAAGCCGGGTGTTGGCGAAACAGTAGCCGACATACTAAAATCAATGAGGAAAGATGTTGATGTAGAAGCGACCGGTGCGCAAATATCTCTGAGAGCTGAAATGGAGAAATACTGATAAAAATCAAGGCTAAGGACACGGAGAGAACTGCCCTTGAGGAACAACTCAGATCAAAACTGCGACAACGGGCTACGGTACGCGGGCTCGTGAAATTCGAAGATGTCGAATTACAAGACCTAGATTGCGTGACTTCTGAATCAGAGGTGGAAAATAGTATCCGATGCGCGCTTGGCCTACATGCGGATAACCAATCAGTCAAGGTCAGAAACATTCGACAATCGTTCATGGGTACACAGAGAGCCACAGTCCGGTTGAAAGGAGTGGATGCCCGCAAAATCGTGGAAAAAGGTCGCATAAAAGTTGGGTGGGTAAACGCCAGAGTAAGGCTTAAAGCTAAAGCCACAAAGTGCTTTAGATGCCTAGGGTATGGGCATATAAGACAAGCTTGCAAAGGACCAGACCGCTCGGACGCTTGCTGCCTATACGGCAAGGAAGGACATAAGGCGACGACTTGTAGTGCCCCACCAAAGTGTATGGTCTGCCAGGACATCCAAAAAGCCACTGACCACTTTCCGGGCAGTGGTAAGTGTGTGGCCTACAGACTGGCCTTGTCCGGACATAAGCCTGAACCAAGAGCTGAGGATAGGGATACAGCTATAACTGGCAGTACCCTAGAAAACCGGTAAGATGATTAAATGCATCCAAATAAACCTGAACTGCTGCAAAGCAGCCCAGGCTCTGCTACACCAAGTAGCAGCCGAGAAGTCATCTGACTTCATATTCGCAAGCGAACCAAACCGATATGAAGGTCCAAACTGGTACATGGACACAATGGGAAAAGCGGCAATCGTTAACACTAAGCGATCAAGACTTGACGACGAAGGTACCGGAGAAGCGGGTTTTAGGTGGGTCTCAGCGCATGGAATAAGACTCTATTCGTGCTACTGGTCACCCAACTCCACGTTCCTGGAATATTTGGACTTCCTAACCAGACTAGAGTACAGCATAAGAAGCGAGCGAAGCGAGGCTATCATAACAGGCGACTTCAACGCTAAACATACAGACTGGGGATCGCCGAGAAGTGAACAGCGAGGAGAAGCTTTGGCCGACCTGATAGACGCCTTAGGGCTGGCTATCTGCAACAAGGTCAATAGCAGCACTTTCAACAAAGGGAGTATATTAGATCTGACTTTAGCAACTCCCAATTTAGCTCGCAAGGTATCAGGATGGAGAGTATCAGACGAAGAGTCGCTCAATGACCATTTCTACATAGTCTTCGATGTACATCTCGGCGCTGCAAAAAATGAAGCACAGAATTCTAGATTCCCGAAAATAGATTTCAAAATGCTGGAATCAGCACTCACCATCGGACGTTTTAACCAAGTTACATCCTATAACGAAGCCGAAGAAAGTGCGCTGGCTCTCACAGAAGCAATACACGCCTGTCGTACTGTAACTCCAGCCGGCAAGAGAGCTAAATAGTACAGCTGAAGAGGAGAATGCGAAGGCAGCGAGGAGGAGCCTAGTGCACGCTATAAAGAGGGCGAAGGAAGACGCTTGGAGGAAGCTCTGTGACCTTGTAGAACACGACACTTGGGGACTACCATACAAACTAGTCATGGGTAAGTTGTCGAGACCACCCCCCATTCCGGAACTCAACGCCACAGGACGCATAAAGTATATCGTCAACGGATTATTTCCACGGCACCCAAGAAGGGAGACCATCTCTGGGTACCGTAACCCGTTGCTGGACGAAGCCCATTGGAGAATAGGCCTCACAGAGCTAAAATCCGCGGCAAGCCGGCTGAGGAACAAGATAGCACCAGGAATCGACGGTATCCCGAGCGAAGTGGTGAAAGTAATCGTTGCCCTCAACCCCAACGTATTACTCAGCGTCTACAACTCCTGTCTGGCGGAGGGGATTTTCCCGCATAAATGGAAGATAGCCAGGCTGGTACTCCTACGAAAAGGCGACAAACCCCTTAGCGAACCATCTTCCTACAGGCCCTTATGCCTACTAGACTGCCTGGAAAAGCTGTTCGAGAAAATCCTGGACACCCGTCTGCGGCGCCATTTAGAGGATACCGGAGGCCTGGACGATATGCAATTCGGTTTCCGTAAGGGCCGATCAACAACGGACGCCCTGAACGCATTGAGGGCTACCATTAAGACAACAAGGGCAAAAGTAAGTATACTCACGATGGACATCAAAAACGCCTTCAACTCCTGCCCCCTGGGATGCAATTATGAAGGCAATACATGAGAAAGACGTTCCTGATTACCTGCAACAAATGATCAACAGTTACCTGGACAACCGCAGACTAATAATCGAAGCAGGCGATGAGGGTACCACAGAGATCGAAGTCACGTGCGGAGTTCCATAAGGATCGGTCCTCGGGCCTACCTTGTGGAACATATTGTACGATGGGCTCCTGAGGACTATACTCCCCACTGGGGTCAAGTTCCTCGCATTTGCGGACGACGTCGCCCTTGTGGCCAAAGCCAGGGACAGCATCCAGCTGGAACAACTGTTGACCATCTCAGCCGGCTGAGTCAAGGACTGGCTTGACAATGCAGGATTGAAACTCGCACTCCACAAATGTGAAGCGATGATTATCACGAACACCAGAACGAACAACGACATGCGCATCACTATCAATGGTCACCAAGTGACCACACGCGAGAGCTTAAAATACCTCGGGCTGCAACTGGACAGCAAGTGATCGTTCTCAGCTCAAGCCAAAGCAGTTGCGGCAAAAGCTGGCAAAGTCGTCCAAAATTTTTCTAAAATAATGCCCAATATAAGCGCTGTGAAATCGCGGAAGAGGAAGTTACTCAGCAATGTGGTGCACTCTATCCTGTTGTACGGCGCTCCGATATGAGCACAGGATATGAGTAAGACAGGTTGGACTACGCTGCTGAAAATACAAAGAAGGATCTGCCTGAGAGTAGCTTCGGCATACTGCACGGTATCCAGCGATGCCGCAGGAGTCATCACATGCATTGCCCCACTGGACCTCATGGCTAACGAAAGAAGAAACATGTATGAACTCAGAGGTAACACAATAATCCAACACGCCGAAGACACGCTGATAGCTTAACAAAACAGATGGGACGACAGCTCCAAGGGCAGATGGACGTACTCCCTAATCGGAGATCTAGAGACTTGGGTGAAGAGGAAACACGGGACCGTAGACTTCCATTTAACACAGGCTCTCAGTGGACACGGATGCTTCGGCGCCTACCTAAAAAGATTTGGGAAGCTTAAATCCTCAGAATGCTGGTACTGTGGCCACCCTGTTGATGACGCCGATCACACTCTATTTGTTTGCGATGCCTGGGAGAGCAAACGGTCCAAGGTGAACACACTATATGCGACCACCATAACGCCGTCCAACTTTATCAAAGACATGCTCCAAAGTGAAGATTTTTGGGCTATAGGAGCGACTTTTGTACACGAGGTGCTGAAGAAGAAAGAGGAGGAAGAACGGAGACGCCAAAATAATCAATCAATTAACTAGTTTTCCTTTTTTGCCATAGTTAAGTTTATGAACAATGTAGGCCGAAGGCCAAAACAGGGTGGTTAGAGGCCCCCAATTATTTTGTATTAATATTCCGCTAAGGTATTGTTTCTTTTTTTTATACTGTGTAAAATATTTGTAAATTGGTTTTTGCTTTCAAATAAACGATGGTATATGGGGGTGAAGTGACCGAGAGGTCTGTTCCACCCCATATATCGGTACCATGAGAAAAAAAGAAGGTAATACATTATATTGATAATGTTGTCTTCCTCGATGTAGGAACGCCGTGACTTCGCGACACTTTTCTTTAAGTGGATATTTTGACTGCGACATGGTTTGACCTGAGTGACCCCCCTATAATGAATAATTTTTTTTTGTCGAAAAGGTTCCTTTTACTTTACCTTAGGTATTATCCTGTGCTTACTTTTACTAATGTTTTGCATTTTGACTAAAAAAATGAATGTCGACGCGTAGTTAACGTCAGTTTCATAGTAGATATAGAATTTTTCTCGGATGTGGATGTCGACTATGCATCGACAATGTTTGAATTTATATTACTGCGTCTACATGCCATTATGATAAATAGCATGTTGACAAAAATTATATTAGGTGGGAATGTGTTACGTAATTTATAAAAATAAATGTATAATAATAATTTATTATTTATATAGTAATATATTTATTAATATTAATATATTTTATAATAGGTATAGAACAACTGAAAATGAATAACTAACAACAGTAAATAAAAATAAATGAAAAACTTAGTGAAACATAAAATAAAAACATTAAAAATTTTAAATACAATAACAATAAATAACTAGTTCTCATGTTATATTTTATAACACGTATCTAAGCAAAATCCTGGCTTTTCTGAGCAATCGTCGCAATAATATGTAATTTCCACTTCTTTGTTTTTTGCACAAATGACACATATTTTTCTAATCGGCCTATTTTTTATGGTTCTCGAAATTGAAGCAATGACATGTCCCTTGTTTGATTTATGCGTTTTTATGCGATTTTTGACCGACGGTTATCAATTATTTTATTGATCACAGAATCCCTGAAGTCTATCAATCTGGTGTTACATTTTTCAAGCTGTATAATATATAAGCATTATTCATAATTACATGAAACATATATATTCCGATCTTAGCATACTACCTTAGTATTTTCCTTTCACAAGGATAGTAGCTCATGAATTGGTCACTACTATATCTATTTGAGTGCGAAATACTCTTCTAATCCGTTTAGAAAATCTACAGGGTGTACATCTCTCAATCTCTATTATTTCCAACGTAGGTTTTGTAATATCTGTATTGTGTGGTATATTAATGGGTGGCAAAATTTCATTATTGTTTTTTCTACAATTTTGTATAATATGTGTATATATAAAAATTGTGTGTGTGTGTATAATATAATTTTTTGTTCAATTTTATTAGCGTTTTGTTTGTGATTTTCCTCCGTTATTCTTTTATTTTCTTCGATTTTTTCAATTTTCTGTTTAATTTAGTTTTCAATTCCTTTGGATTTCTTTTTGTAATTATTTAGTTCTTCTTTAATTTCAAATATTTCTTCTTCAAATTTCTTCTTGCTTTCTGTCCCATGTTGATGTGACGTAGGTTTCAGTTTGTAATGATATAGATTTTACGGTAGTATATACAGTTCAGTTTAAATACAAATAAAAATGTTTACATATTAATGTTAACCTATTCTTTTTTTTCGGTTATCGTTTGGCCTACTTTTGAAAATTTCCCCTGCATGGAATTGACGTAGCCATTATGCCCAATCTTTTTCATAATTTGGAAAAGTCTCGGATTTTCATTTTCCTTCCATCATGGTAAATTAACGATTCCAATGATAATTGATCAATCTCTACGATAGCCGCAGATTATAAATTTCTACTTGTTACAAGACTATGTTCTTCATTATCAAAATTACTCCAAATCGAATCACTTGTTGTTGGTGGTACTAAGGTTTGGGTATGATTTGGTGTCCGCTCTCTAAAAGTAAGGTATTAAAAACATTTAAAAAAAATGTTATTTATTGACGGTGACACACATGTAATCATAGTAAAACCAATACATTCATCACGATTCGATGAATCTAAAATATAAATTATAAAATCTGTTTTGATGAATATTGAAAAATTTAATTTTTAAAAAAGACAATAATATAAAATAAATAATTAATTTGTCAAAAAGCGTAAAAAATAAATAATTCAATTCTGTCCAAAAATATAAAAATTAATTAAAATAATAAATAGGTACAATATACTTGAATATCCATACAATTAAACTTTTAATAAATATAAGTAGCTACATATTAAAATTTAAAAAGATCATTTGTCAAAATTATTACAATTTAACATATTTCTTTTCTTAGTGATTGTTTAGCCTGCTTTCGAAAATATTCTTTCGCGTGGCACAAATGTAGCCATTATGCATAATCTTTTTTTCATAATTTGAAAAAGTCTTGGGTATACATTTTTATTTTCCTTCTACCATACTAAAACATCTGC
The DNA here is from genome assembly GCF_003676215.2 of Rhopalosiphum maidis. Lineage (NCBI taxonomy): Eukaryota > Metazoa > Arthropoda > Insecta > Hemiptera > Aphididae > Rhopalosiphum > Rhopalosiphum maidis. The sequence goes on from NC_040879.1 coordinate 11,222,836, forward strand.
CGTTTGTAGAATTAACAGTTCTAACAAATATTTATCAATTTCTATTAAAACCGCAGATTTTTAATTAGTACTTTGTACAAGAATATGCACTTCGCTTTCGAAATCATTCCATATTGAATAACTCATAGATGTTGGTGGTACTAAAATTTGGGTGTTAAATTGATTCCGATATGTAAATTTATGTTGGTGGCTTTATTAATTAAAATTTTTTTATCTTCTATAAATGAATTGTTATTAAAAAAAAAACATGTTTTTTAAATCGTGGGTCTAATATTACCGCCTCCGCATACAACATGTTTTTTTTCTAAATTGTCAAATCTATCCTCTATTTGTTTCGTTAATACATTAATAAATAGTTGCTATTAAATTATTCGAATTTGTGTATTTCTGTTTCAATTGAATATAATAATTAACTAGCACTTTAGAAAATACGACAACCTTCGAAAAAGTAATTGATTTTTCACTGCTTATTTCATTCGTAATTTCTTTGAATCTTTTTAGAATAGCGCATATGTCCGAAATCAAGTGCCAATCGAAGGGACTCAAATACACATCGTAGTTTGAATCTACTAAAGCGAACATAACTGGAGTTTTTAAATATAAAATTCTTTCGAACATATCATATTATGTGGAGTTCCGTCGTGTTACAACATCTTGAATAATAGTAAGTTTTGGTTTAAATTGTAATTGCTCTTGTTTGAGTCGTAATCTAGCTTCGGCTTTAAAACTTCTTTTAAAATGCCCTACGACGCCCTTAATCTTATCCCTTACTTCTTGTATCTCTTTTAGGGCGTGTTGACGTAATCATTATAAGACATTTCGAAGACAGTATACCTTTCATACCAGTATACCGTTTCTCCTTTTACTTAAGCACATATAATTTAATGTATGACCCATTTATCAGGCGTGTAAGTTACTTTGCCTATTTTGGCAATTTCAATAACAACGTGCATAGAATCACCTACGTTTTGCATGTGACCTAGTTCTCAAAATCAGTGTGTGATTTTTAGTTGTAATGTATAAGCCGCATACTCTCACATAGAATAAACAAAACGGTTTAGGTTCTGTCCCCCACAAATGTCTGACTACAATACAACTTCGTTCACACTTTAAACCTTGATAATTTTCAAAAACTTAAGTTGGTAGACATATTGTTATTTCATTACACTTTAATATTATACTATCAATGTTTTTTCCCTAAATCAAAGATGGTAAAATTGTAGGTTGCAAGTTTACGTTTATAATAAAAACTGCTAACATCACCGTGTTTAAAATTTTTTCAAGATCAAATAGGGCCACACAAAATATTTTGTCCCTTGACAACATTCTTTTGTTCCCTAAAAATAGTTTTATTTTTAATGTGTTGAATATTATATAATATTTATTATAAAACACAACTACACATGTAATTGTAATTTAAAGGTTTTAATTGGAATAGTTGGATTTACTAAAATATATATTTTATTAATATTATTAGTTAGTTATTTCAACTGAAATTGTTGATAACATTGATTAACTTTTCAGTTACATTTACTATACATTTAGTAAAAGTAGGTATGTGGTTGATTCAACTATATACTCTATCCATAAAAATTTTAATTAGATTACATTATAGTTAAATTGACTGTACACATTATAACTATAAATAAATAGTTCTTACAATTAAAAAAATAGCTATGCCATACGCATCTATATTTTACAGCTGTAATACAAATAATCATGATTAAACTAACTTTTTTTTCTTCGAAGGTAATATCTATGCCAATATTATATTGAAGTTTATTTTTATTTTTATTTACATTGTTATATAAATATCTATATCACTTTTAATATTCTTTTTGATGTTTTAATAAATGTTTTACTAATAAGGAATTGATTTTTTTAATGTTCTTTATACTGTATCAAATATTATTTGATTTTTCATTTATATTGATGTATTGAATAAAACTGAATATAGCATAAGTTGATTATCTGCACAATAATCAGGTACTTAGATATAAAAAAAGTTAATTACTTGTATAAGTTGACATTTTGTAATTAATATTAAAAAACAATTAGAGAGGGGGATTTTAGCACCTTAAAAATTAAGAAATATTGAAGTTTTATCGACTTTTTAGAAATTAGGTAAACGCCAATTAACAACCTGTAATAAAATTAAAATATACCTGTTTTATGTATTTTTATAAATGGTTGGCAGGAAACCACAATTATTAGGCGGCAATAACCAGTATGAAAGGTATTGCAATCCAATTCTTTTTCTAACTTTAAAATAGTACATTATTATTTATTAAAATATATTAAATACATTTGGCCTAGAATAAAAGGATCATAATAAGCTTATCCATCGAATAAATCATTGACAGAGAAACCATACTAGTGATTTTTATAAGAGTTTTTGCTTATAATCTGGACGATAAACGTCACACTTCCGCCAACAACGTCAACAATTCTCAACAACTTCTATAAATAAGCAAATATTTAGGACTAGAATAATCCAAAGCAATGTGACCCATAGGATAACATTTCTAATAAGGTATCAATTTTGGGAGGGCTTAGCACATAAAACGTACCTACTTGATATTCAGCTATACTTCTATTTGAATCATAATTTATTTACTAAAAAAATAATGATTATAATTTTGTTGTTTTTATTAACGTCATTGTAATAAGCAACGGTTTATTTTTAATCGATCCAAAATTATCATATTCTTTTTATTGAAATAAAGTAAATTCACGTAAAAATTAAGTACAGTTTACAACAGTTATTTTGTAGGGATGATTTTAGGTACAATATTTAAGTAGATAGCAGTCATTATGATGAGTGAGCACTGCACAAGACCCCGCCGTTTTATTATACTTTTTGTATGATCGACACACTAACCGCTTGCAACAGTGTATTTATTAGAGAGTCAATTTCTTCGTCTGTTGTTTTGATACTTGTGAGAAGTCTGATACTGGGCGTGGGTATTTTATATTCACGATCACTCAAATATGCAGCTGTAGTAATCGCAACACCTTCTGATATACACTAAAACAAAAAAAATATTATAAATCAATGTCAACTGTTGCTTGAAGTGAAAAGTATTCAGTGGTTATCACAGACTTTTTAAACATGGTTGTTTTAAATCTGGTAGCTTTTAAATTCCAAGTGGAACAATGAAAATATTGACTTTGATATTAAGTGTGTTTTTTTTTTTATCATCACATTTTAGGATAGTGAAACTTTTTGAATTCCAGCTTTCAGGGAAGTTTCTGATAGAATATTGGATTTATTTGGTACTCCGAGGATGAGAGAGGGTCGAAAATAAACAATTCCTAATACTTTTGAAAATAACCAATATCCAACAAAATTAAATAACTTTAACTTCAATTTTTTTCACTGTTTTTTAGCATTTTCTATACATGATATAATTTTCAAAATATTTTGAATCTTTTTGAACTATACATATTTGACATACATGATTTTTATTTATTTTTTTCCATAAATATCGATAAAAAATAATGTCATATCTTACTAAGTCAATTGTCTGTAGTAAAACTACACTCCTGTGTAGTAGTCAGCAACAAAGTTCTTTCTTAAAGTGAATAGAGTTCACATTATTTTTAACGTTGTCTTAATATACACTTTTTATACCTGGTAATTACCACATTAAATATAGCTTTCTTATTATTGACATTTAAATCGGTCAATTGATTATATGTGGGAAGGAGAGGTTGTTATAAAAAAATAAATGATGAGTATCTCTTAAATGAAATTTCAGATTTATTACTTACGTAATCAACAATTTTTTTCAATATTTTCTGTTGTTCCGTGTATGATATAGACTTATCTATTAAATACAAATGTTTTAATGGACTTGTTGCATCAGACCCTAGAGTAAAGTGCTTGGTCAGCTGGCTTTTGTGAATGCTTCTGTGTAGACTTGTGCTCCTTTCTCGCAGTTTTACCAACATTTCAGGATGTTTTTCAATTTTGTCTAAAGCTTTAATAGCAGCCGCTGATAGTAGTGGTGGTAGCGATGCAGAAAAACAGTAGCCTAGCAAATAAATACGAGAAATATAGGTAATTGTCTATTTTAAAGGATCTTCAAATGTAAAATTAACTTATTATATAATCTAGGCTGTAATTATTATAATTAGAGTTCTAACTTTAAAATATTTTACTTGAATTTTTCAAAATTGAAAATTTCATTCTTCTTAAAATATTCAAAAATATTTTTTTTCTTTTAAACGTATTCGGTTATAAATAATTCGAAATAATATATTGATTACACACAGAAAATATTGATAATAAATATGCAAAAACATACACTTTAAACTTTTAATAATATTTTCGTAGTGTCTAAGAAAAGATTTTTAGCTCACTACACAAGAAATCTAATAGTTCAAAAAACATGCGAAAACAACAATTTCCGAGCCCCAGTCCTTATCACTTATTTATTGGATCCTTATTGGCTATAATTATTCATATTTTATTTGTTTCATACAATAAACCAACTTTAAAAATATTGACTTGTAATCTGTTGACATGACTATAATTTATAAATATTAAGATGTAATATTTTTTTAATTGAAATGAAATATTTCAAGCAAATGAATTTCATGACATTTTAAAACCCTTATTATTATTTTTTAATCAGAATTATTATAAGGTTACCAATGGATATTTTGATCAAATTAACAAATTAAATAATTTTAAACATTTTTTTTTTTTTTTTAAGAACAATAAGGCCACAAATAAATTAATATCAATTATAGTAATATAGTGATCCTTCATTCTTAAATATTTATTAAAAATAATGTAGACAATTACTATAGAAATATATTATTTTGTTTTCTTATTTTTTAAAAGAGAAAATGGTTTTATATCTCTATTGATCTCATTCAGGGCCGTATTACCGCTTAGGCTGTTTAGGCAAAAGCCTAGGGCGAAAAATTTAATGATCGAAACGAAATAGCTTCATTTTTTTAGGTGGTAAATTTATTTCAGCCTATAGGCAGCAAAAACCTTAATCTGGCCCTGATCTCATTATTAAATTATTTTGCATTTTATTTATATTTCTAATTGTTAATACCGTTAATGGGTTCTTAATATCAAAATAAACTTAATATAAATAATAAATAAAATGTTTTCATTACCAAGACCAGATAGCCTCTGATGTTCGACAACAAATGTTGAACCTACGCAAAAACCACCAACTGACGACAAGGATGTTTCTAGACTTCCAATGATAAGGTCGACTTCGTCTTTCTATAAAAAAAGGAAATAATAAAAATATACTTAATCATTAGTATAAATGTTTAAGTGGACGTTATACCCGCGAGTTTTGTTTCTGTCTTATAAACGTACATTATAGCAAATTTGCTTTCAGCAGAACACAATTTATGTTGTTAAATTTAATATCGTAGTCAATTTACCTATTATCAAACTTAAAGATAAGAATATTATTAAGGACATGCCATATGCTTTTATTTATATTATAATTTTAAAGTGAATTATGAACATTTTAAAGTTATAAGTTTTACATAGCTATAACTCCCTTTAAAAAGTGAAAACAAAATTATAATATGATGGGTAAAACGTCCTCTTAATACAATTACGTACATATGATAATTAAAGACGAATAGGTTTTTTTGTTTATTTATCTGAATTTTAGAATATACAAACCGTTACTTGCTAATAATATTATCAATGTAATTAATTCTGTAATTCACTATTGAAAAAAATCGATTTCCCTTTGAGGTAATAATACATTTTTAATTATTCTTACTGGTATATTGAAGTGTTCTGTAATTCCACGACCTTTTTCACCAAGAACGCCGAATGATATGGTTTCGTCAATGAATATACGGATCTTATGTTTTATTCGGATGTCAATAAATTTTGGTAAATTGCAAATATTTCCAGTATTCATATAAATTCCTTCGACAATTAGAAACGCTCTTCTGTTTCTTCTTCTCTTCTGTAAATTATATCGGTTGTATGAGGTTTAAATGTTTTGAAGAAAATAAAATAAATTTAAATTTCATTAAAATAAAATAGTTTGGTACAAAAGAAGTTATAAAAGTATTAAAGTTTAATTCGTACAATAAGTTACACCTTGATGATATTGCAGAGCTTTTTTTTATAAATAATATTTAACAAATTATTTTTTTTTCATTGTTTTTTACAATTTATTACATTTTTATAAAAATTTGAGAGCAAAAATATTTATCATTGTATTATAATATAAATGAATATTTGAAAAATATCTTGTCATCATTGAATAATTTGAACAAAAACTGTAATTTTAAGTAAATTATATTTAAACATTTATATATAATAAATAATTTATGAAAACCGTAAACATTTTTACTAAACTAAAAAAATTTATAAGTGAAAACGATTTTGATGAATTTAATTAAAATTCAATATAATACTTTAAAAGCTTATAAAAAATATTAAGGCTATGGATTTTAAATATTTTTTAATTGGTAAATAAACTACTTATAAATAGAGCCTCCTAGTTGTTAAATTTCAAATATTTTGATAAGAAGAAAAATGTTATAGTCAATATTTACAAAAAAAAAAAGATAAAAAATATTTAGAAAATTATACTATATATAGGAAAATCTAATTTACAATTGATGTAAATTTAAAATATTACCTATACGTTTTTGAGTTGTACCAAAAACCAAAATAGTTTTATCGTTGTAAAATCAATACATTCATTGCTGAGGTCAGGATCTTAAATTTCCATAGCTTTTGAAATAGTTAAATCGTTTTATGGTCAAATTAGATTCTAAATCTTCTATACACAATTTTAACTTAATATATAATAATAAATGTAAAGCATTAAAATGTTAAATGTAAATGTGTATTAGCTATTTTTTTTTTTTTTTTTTGTAAATTACAGTAACAGTTTTATGTACCACCATATAAGTAAATATAAGTAAATATATATATAGATTATATAAATAATACATTCGCGAGTATATTAAGATATATTATATTTTTAAATTAATTTTTGGAATTACAGTGAAAACACAGTTTACGGAAAACGGTTTTCACACGTGAGCGAATTAATTATCCATCACGAGTTGGAAATTACCAAATTGTGGTTTAATACTATCATTTTTCAAGAAATATTAAAATAAAATGTACGAGTATATGTATAATATAACAATATAATAATAATGATAAAGATTATTATGATAATATGTATAGAATTTTCATTTTTCATTAAACAGATATGTTTATAGATTAATTTTACTTTTAAAACACTAAAACCTGTCTATAACGGACAATTATTTTGGTCCTGTGACTGTTTGTTATATACAGGTTTCGCTGTATTTATTTATTTAATTACTAATTCAATTTAATATAAGAATTACGAAGGAGTATCTTATAATTTTCCGCGACCTGTTCTGACAAATTACTTACGGTTGAATTTTTTTCCAAGATCAACCGTTCCAAGTCTTCTGGGCTGTTGTGTTTGAAGTATACCAGTTCTGCTTTAGAAGATTGTAGACCTTTTTGTATTGCAAAGTTCACTTCTTCGTCCCTAAAATATATCAATTTTATTAACAAAATGAAACCAATCGCTATAGATTAAATATAATATTGGATTGCTATTTACACATATACAATATCTCTAGACTTGACGTACGCTTGAATGGCGCTAGTCACCGTACAGAATCCATACGAGTATATAACAGCTTCTTCCATTTCCATAAATTTAGCGAGCTTCTCCTCTAGTTCAATGTGTATATCTAAATATAAAGGACGGAAAGTTTTTAATTATAATGAACATTCATCACATTTTTAATTCGTATACATGTTCCTGTTTTTTAGCTTAAAAACTAACATCAAAATTTAAAACATAGGAAGCCACTAGGTTAGGGGCGCACCCAAGATATTTTTTTGGGGAGGGCTAAATTCAAATAATTTTTAAATATAAATAGTATTTATAATAATATAAACAGAGGTCTCTCCCGGGGCCTGGAATGACAGGTATAAATATATATTATGTTACACCTAATGTTTCAATTTTCTTAGTTGATAATTTTTTTATATAATAATTTAAGTCAATATACCTAATAAAGTTGTCAAAATGTTTGGGCTAGCTATTTTGGGGAGGGGAGCTAAAATCCGTTAGCCACCCCTTTTGGTGCGCCCTTGCACTAGGTATATCCCAGTTAATTAAAATAATCAATCATAATGCATCTTTTTCAATATAGTTGAATTTTGTTAAACATTATTATTTAGCACAATTTCCTATGGAGAAATTATTACAATTTTTTATGTATATATATATATATATATATATATACACAAATATTATATTTTAAAAATATATAATAATTGCATATAAATGATTAGGATAACCACCAAAATTAACTACTGGACTTGTAAATAACTGAAATATTACAGCCTAATTTAAAAATAAATTAAATTCACTTAAATTTTGGTATTTATCAATGAATATATTGAATCATTAAAACGAAAAATTCATCTTATTAGAAACTAACTACTAACTGCCCAGTAGACTACGAGAATTATGTATATATCTTAATATGATAATATCCAATATAATAAAACTCATTCACAATTTCAAGAAGTTCCATCGCTTGATGGATTCTTCATTCAAGTCATCAATCCCCCTTTATTTTATTTTATTTTATTTTTATTCTATTTCTACCTGTATAGCACTTTTACTTATTATAAAAATAATATATTTACAGATTGTATAATAAAAAAAATAAAAAAGAATTGTTTGAGAATAATTGTACTTTAAATGTGCGTTGTCAATATTTGAACTTCAAACGCTCTAAAAAATATATAATATGTATACATTTATTGTAGCTTTTTTTTACGATACTACATTTTTGATACTTATTAATAGAGTTAGGATGTTGATGACCTAAAAAACACACACAAAAAGGCCCTAAAAAAATACAAAATGCCTTAAAAACTTCAAAAACTGAACTTAAAAAATCTAATAAATAAGTAAAAAAAATTTATTTATAAATAGATATTATTACAGATATGGGTGACAATAAGGTTAGATTATTTAAAATATGAATTATAATATTAATAAACAATAGTATAAATTTATTCCATACAAAGTATAAGTATAATACTCTATAAGTGTGTATGATCGATGTATGTAATATGTATGTAAAGAGCACTTGTTTTATCAATGTTTAAAACTAAAACAGTAAATCTTATCGGTACGCGATAAATTTAATCACAACAAAAACCCCACAATAATAATATTAAAATTATTTTTTTGAATATTATACACATTTTTTTTAAAATCTAAAATTTGAGAAAAATGCGCCCCAAATTGTTTAAAAACTACAAAACATGAAAAATTGACGTTAAAAAAACAAAAAAAATGCAAAATAAAATTAGAATAATTTGAATCTAGGAAGCATGAAACAAATTTTTAAGTAAGATAGCATTGTATAGAATCAAAGAAAAAAAATGCAAAAGTCATCAATATCTAATTCTACTTATTAATATTGTAGAACAACTTATAAAAAACTATGTATTAGATTTTCAAACTTTTTACTTAAATAAATAAGTTCTAAATTTGGAAAAAAAATCAAAAATGTTATGTGTTTAGAAAAATTCAATTTATATGTATGGTGGAAATTGAATGTCTACAACTGTCATTCATAATTAAATAATAACCATAGAATTTTGTTTTTGGGATCAAAATACCAAGTAGATTCTATTGGCTAGCAAAAATAAGATTTAAAATTAAAGATTGAAGATGCTCCAATAAATTATAATAAACACAAACATTAAAAAAACACTTATCAAAAAGTTTTTTTTTTTTTTAATTCGTTGCTCTACACAAGGATCTAAAATATTAATAATTTTAAATTTTATTTAACTGTTCAATCGTTTTAAATTTAGCCAATTTAATGAAAATCAAATAATACCTTAGTATTAAAATGCAACTATAGGTACTTTATATCTTTTAGAATCTAGTCTAACACATTTACATATTCAAATATAAGAAAAATACATTGTTCTATTGTTAGATTCTCAAAGATTATAATAAATATATGATTGTATGTGTACAACGAAAACGATTTGAATGCATTTATGAAAATATTTTTTGTGTGTTTGTTTCTCATTAACTATACATGTAAATTAATGTCATTAACGGTTCATTCTTTGTTGATTCTTATATTTAAATACAAATTAGTATGAGAGGGAGCCAATGGTTATTATGTCTGGCGATATTACAAGCGAAAACGTGGTAGGTACATGGTAACAAATTTAAAACTATAATGCGACGTAGCGGTTTTACTTACCAAATGTGCCGTAAAATGCTCTAGGTCCGCAAGAACCAATGCCGTATTTATTCACCGCATCTATTACATTGTTTTCAATAGAATTGTCGGTGATGAAATTAAAATAGTTGTGGGTTGCAAAATTTATACACGGTTGGCCATTAATTGTGATATAATGCCCAGTCTAGTGCCAACGATGGAAAACAAACAAAAACAATATCTAGTTAACATTATATAGGTACATACTTTATATACATAGAAGTATGAAATATAATGCAATACATAATAATGGTTATAATTTTTAACAATACACTAGCATGTGCGTCTTACAAATGTATACAAAGGCAAATTCGTATTAAAAAAATGTGAAATTTACTACAACACTTAAAAATTAAAATATTGTAAAAACCAACTATCAAACACACAAAGGTACTGCTGTATGTAAAATATTAGCTAACACACAACTTGCCATTTTGTACGATTGTAAGACGGTGGTAATACATACGAGTGTACATACGAGTTATTTACCTTGCCATCAATGACATAGTTTTCCATTGGCAACGCAGACAAAGAAGTTGTATTAACCATAGGTTTTGGATTCCACAATTTAATCTTTTGCTCAACGTCCAACTTGAAAAAAAAGTAATCACGTTTCACAAAATTAGAATTACCTTAAACACCAGGAAATAATGATAAATAATATAAAATTCTGAAATCAAATAAATTGAGGTAGGATTACCATATTTTATTTTATTTAACCCGTGATAAACATTTTAGTACTTTTTTATGAGAAAAAATGTAAAAAAAAATCTTTCTTTCTCGGAAACCATCCGTTTTAACAAATAAAAAAAATAACAAGATTTTTTTCGGCAGTATTTTTAATAGAAAATACTATACACAAATAAACAATGGTCAGCATTTTATAGTCTACAATATTTATGTTTGAAATTTATTTAATAAAGTATAAAACTAACCAAATGATACTAATCAAAATAAGTAACCGAAAAAATTATAGATTAGCGATAACTGATAACAATAATTTTTTCAGTAATAGTCGTCATTATTTACTAATTAAAAAAAAAGTATTGACTATTTTGAGCATTACTTATGTTGAAATACAATATGAAAAATGAAAATAAAATATTTAGATATGTATGTACAATAACTCACGTTTTCTGACGATTCGGCCCTTTTTATACTTGAGGAACTTGTTGTTTTTTTAAATAATATCCACAGAAGTACAAGGAGTATACTGCCCTCTACGTAAATGTGATTGAATTGAACCTAAAATATTTCATGAAATAACATTTTAAATTATTATATTATTGATATTTAAAGTCTTTAAATTAATATCAATAAATATTCGTCAATCAGATAATTTTATCTGTTATACTGATGAACATAAAAGAAACATTAATTTTAACAATCATACAATCGAGTTAAGACTAATTACCAAATTTGTACATTTAGTAATAATATATGAAAAAACAACAGTATCATAAGCTATTAAAGATAAAAATCTAAAATTTCAAAGTACTGAAAAAATATACTTTTTAAATATGACTTTAAATATTTTTATTTTAAACATTCTAGGCATGCTAATGTTAAATTAATTGGTTGAATATCTATGGTACACTTGAACCCAACATCCCGATATTTAATGTAATAGGTTGTTAGGTAGATGAATTTTTATGGGAGAATAAATTTACAGTTTAAATCGAATTCTATAAGCACAATTTAATCAAAGAAATAGCTTAACGTTGATTGTATAAACTAAGATGCATGGATTCGAAGTAATTGATTATTATTTATTAAAAAAAAAAAACCACGAGGATAAATAAAATTAAATTTAAATGCAGATTTTACTTTTGCAACAATAATTAGTACAAATCGATTAAATTGTCTGCAATTAACATTTTAGGTGTAATTAACTAATTTCATACAAATTTCAATCAGTAATAAACAATCATAAAATAATACAAATAATAATTAAAAAGTGTAAGCAAAACGAGAAACGTTTTATTATGATAGGATTTCTATCATTCTCACCATCACCGTATCTATATGCGAAAAAATGCGTAGACCGTTTATTGCCACACATTTTTTTAGCAACACGTTACTGACTATGTTATTTATAGAATAATATAATTTGATAATTTATTTTGATCCTAGATTGTATATACTAGATAATATACATTATACACCCATATTTATGTACATATATTACCTAAATTGTTCTATATTATATTATGGATATATTATATGAATTAAACTTTTTTAGTACAATTAACAAGTAAAAATAACAGGTATTATTTGGATTAAAAAAAAATGATCCAGAAACAAAGATATAAAAATATAGAGGAATTAATATAAAAATGAAAGTATTATAATAACAACTCGGGTCGTATTAAGCTTTTCTAGGCCCCGAGATAACTAAATCTTCCCGGCCCCTTTTTTTAATAGGGTTAATGGGTTGGGTCTGTTTCTCAAACGAAAAATTTGTCTAATTATACATGAAAACTAATAATTAAATGGTTTTGGCATCAAATATTGCAACCGTATTGTTTAACATGTTTTATTTTGTTCTCAGAATAACATTCATTTTATGTATTGATACATTTTTAGGTTTAGGACCAGGCCCCGGACATATGATTTGAGAAAACCGCCCTGAATATGGCCCAAATAACAAAAAATCAAAAAATTTATAAATGAAAAAGCTAAAAAACACTGACATATGAAATGAAGCACTTAAATAAGAAAAGTGAAATCCCTATTGGTTTTATACGTTTCATAGGCTCATTTGACATTTGTTTATCGTACTTTCAAAAACTTTAATTTACTGTTATTAATATATTGAGCCATAATTTGTACACATTTTTTCATAGTTAAAATATTATGATTTTTACATTTGTTAAGGAATTTATGAGCAAATACAGAATTAAGTTATTGTTGGTTTAGCCGGTATCCTTTAAATCAGTTAATATCAGAGTTCCCAATAATCATTGCGATCACTGAAAAGCAGAAGGTTTGGTTAAATATACTACGGTATAGGTGAGTAAGAATTATTGAGTAAGTAACTGTAATGTACGAATTAAACTTAAATTCATTAATAAATTATTGTGTACGAAAACGATTCTGAGCGGAGATGGTTCGTTATCCTATTAAAAAATATATTTTATTATATTTATACAGTATTACTATAGAATAGGTGATTTATATAGGCAATCGAATATGCCTTTATGTAAATATAATTTAATAAAAAAGAAATATTTTAAATTTTAAGTCCCATGAATAATATTTTTGAATTACAACAAATTAACAAAAATCGTTATTATTTGTTTAAATATCCAATGTTATGCAAATTTGAATCAAATGAGTACAATAAAAACATTATAAATATATATTTTAGATTTTGTCCCATTATGAATTTTTTACGAGGAACCTTGTATTAATTTTTCAATCTTTGCTATAAAAATTGAACATTTTACATTTTAGTTATACAAAATAAAATGCAAATTTTCATAGGTTTTTTACGAATTAATGAAAATTTGAATACCAAGAGTATAAAAAAAATCATATCGTTCGTAAGTATCTTTAATATTTTTAAATAGCAACTTATGAGTAACGATGTGTAAAATATTCAAACTTTTTACTTTTTAAACTAGTGAAAAATATTTTTAAAATATGACCATTTATAAAAAATAGTAATTTAAACATTTTTGAAAATGTTAAGTATCTATGGTTATTCGTTTTTGAATTACAACAAAATAGAAAAATCGATTTTTTTCAAAAACTTTTCAATAAGAATTCTAATTTTCCCGTAATATTTTTATATTATTTTTAAATTATTTGACCTAAAACTACCAACTAGATTCACTTTCATATCAGAAAAGTTATTGATGTTGAAAATAAAAGCATTTTTTCTATTATAAGCCAATGTGTGCATGTATACACACATCATTGTACAGTCAATACATTCATAGCTTCGCTTACAATCTAAAAATTCAAATAGCAAAGTTCAAGTAGATTGACCACAACAATTTTAAAATGTACTTAATGAATATTTTAAAAATGTTTATTGATTATTTGCAGTTGCAAATGGTCTCTTCAGAGTATGGATATTGGTATGCCCTCACTCATAAATAAAATTATAATTAATACTACAAGTTTAAACAACAGTTTATACACACCAACTTGTTACACAAAACCATTGTTTAGTTTTTTGCCTTGTACAATGTATGTCTACAATAGTACAATATTACTATTTAGTATTTTATTAAAATTGTTTAATAATTACGTGGTCGAAGATAATATAGTGATTAGGTACTACAATTTTAACCATTTATTTATTTGCTTTTTATTAAACAATAAATTGTATCAAATAATTTATATAAAATAGTTTTTTTTACTATATTTTATGCTTTTAATCACCAGACATTAGTAATCATTCAATATTCTAGTAAAACAGAAATATTAGCATATGTACTTATAATAATTTTAATTTTTGTAATATTAAGGATTTGTATTCTTTATTCAGTTATTCTTCAGCATATGTTCTACAATATACCAATAAACTTTAAATATGTCTGATACATTTATAAAAAAAATAACAAAAGCTGTGTTTAGGTATGGTCACAAGTCTTATATATGACAATGTCTATAATTAATATCTAGTGAAATAAAACAGATTTTTATAGAGTACAACAGTTACTTAGTACAATAGTACCTATATTAAATTTTATAAATATTTTGTGGGGTTCCTTAGGGCACTGTTTTAGGCCTCCTATTATTTATAATTTTAGATTCTGAACGAAGTGAAGAATGTATTGATTTTACAATGATGTATGTTTTTTTTTTTGTGTCTATCATCACGTTTTGGAGTAGAAATAATGCATTGATATTTGACTTCAACCCCTCTCTGAAAAAGAAAATTCATCCAGTTGATACTTTGAGGGGGGGGGGTCAAAAGTAAAAAATGCTCCAGTTAGGAAAACCCTAAAAAGTAGCAAAAAAACGGGGATTTTTACGCATAATCAGTTTTCGACGAAATCGATTTTTTTATTTCGCTGTAACTCAAAAACGAATCATTGTAAACACTTGAAATGTTCATCAAATGTTTATATTAGCGTTATCTATTTACAATTAAATTTTTAAAATATTTTGACTTTTTTTAAGCTATTTATTAGATAAATTTTTTTTTTAAATTACTATCCAACCTTTAAAATTTAATACAAGGTTTATTATAAGTTGTACTTATCGTAGTAAAAAAAAATCAAAAATTATTAGTTACAATTTTTGTTTGTTAACATTTGAATTTTAAATGTTTACAAAATCGTAAAAATTTGTGAGGAATTTAGAAGTTGAAAATTTATAAAATTTTTGTGATTTATACCTAAGGTTAAAAATACCCAATACAAGAATATCCATAAGTTTTCCTACAAGTAACTGTAAAAAAAAATTCTATCGTAAATATAGAAAAAATATTAAAATTGTATGAAATTTATTTTTTTATGAAATCGAGTAAAATAACGATTTATTACAATTTAAATATCTGTAATAATATAATATATCCTACTAATTATCCTAGACTGACAAATCATATCCGTTCAGAATCGTTTTTCGTATGCAATTATACCTGTCATTGCATTCAAATTTAACACATCCATTATAGTGACCCACTCTCCACCTCTACTATACAGCTGAGCGCTATCCACTTTCCCATCTTTTTATAAATACAAATATTAATATAGAATTATTTAGCTTTGCCGATGACACTACCATTTTAATATCTGATCCAACAGTTAGTAATCTATATTATGAATCAAATAATATTTTAAATACAGTAAATGGATGGTTTTGTAAAAATAAATTAAAATTGAATTTATCAAAATCTAAATTTATTCATTTTAAACTTTTTCATTCGATACTTTTACTAATTATAATTTAATAGTTCATTCTTGAAACTGTATACCCAATTGTTTTTCAACCTGCAGTCCTAAATGTATTAATATTGAAAAGGTATTAGAAGTTAAATATCTGGGACTATTTCTGGATTATAGGCTAAAATGGGATAGGCATATTATTTTGTAAATAACAGTTTACGTAAATTCTTCTACATATTTAAAGAAACTTAATATATATTTAATAATTATTATAAAATAAATATTTAATTATCCCTAGTACAATCTTTCTATTCTTATGGTTTATCAATTTGGGGAGGAACCTATAATTTCCATTTATCCAGACTAAATGTTACTATAAGCTGTCTAATTAAATATTTATTAAATTTACCTTTTCATACTAGCATAATAATCTTATATGAGGTATTAAATGTAAAAAAATGTTTAATAGTAAAGTATTAAACTTTATTTAGTAATAAAGTTTTAATTTCTATAAAAAATATATGTTAATAATTTTTTGATGTGAATAACGTTTTTAAAAACTGTTTTATTTCATTATAATTGTGTTATCTTGATGATAATATATGCTGAACATTTTAGCGGATGTTACATAACATTGTAATAATTATTTATTTTATATATATATCCATATGACCATGTAGTATAAAAAAAAAAAAAAAAAAAAATTTGAGTTTTTTGCCAGCACATCTGATGTATTGTTAACATATATTATACTATCTAACTATGTAACTTATAAAATAGATATCATAAAAACCAAAATAAGCTGGTTTTCAATATTGGTTATTGATATATTCATTTTAAAGTTAACTAAACAGTGAACGATTATGTTTATGTGTTATTTGTAATGATAATATATGCAGCATAGTATTTAATTTTAATTGGCTCTAAATAAAATATATAGGTACATATAATTTGTTTCAATACTATAAAGTTATGAAAATTATGAGTTTATTTATCTCATAACTCTTATAAGTCATACATCAATGTATAAAAATTATTCATTAAAATTTAAAATAATGGTAAAATAGGTAATTGCTCTGCTCTACATTTATAAATTGAATATATTAAAAAATAAAAACTGTGTATATAATTTTTTGGTCAAAGTACGATCTACTTTCTACTTAAAAGAAACTGTATGTTAATTTTTCAATCCTTATCTATAAAAGTTGAACATTTTATATATTTTTAACTACAAAATTATTTTATAATGTTCGTGATTTGGATGAATTTTGTGAAAATTTGAAATTTAAACATATACATAATAAAAATTTATGCGGAACCTTGTATTACATTTTAAAGCTTACAGAATTTTTTTTATTGATAATCATGAAAAAAATTAAATTAAATTAAAAATTTCAAATGTTTATAAGTAATTAAAAAAGGTTCAAAATATTAAATACATATATATATATATAATATATACCATGTATAGAAAATGCTCTTAAAAATATTTTTAAGGTTATTTATTTTTAAATTCGCTATACTCAGCATCTAAACTATTAAGTATATTTTCCAAATAATGTCTATCGTCAATCTCAATAATTTTAAAATATTTCAACATTGATTGCTTTTGTTAGGTAATATTGGTTTAACGCATGACATAAAAAAATACGTATTCATTGACAAAAAATCAAAATAGTATTCAATAATTATTTTAAATACATTTTGAAATTATTCTTTATAGCAAATATTATAAGTAGAATAAAAAAGTGGAGTATAAGATAAATAAATAAATAATACCTAAATAAAAAAAAACAAGTGAATTAACATAGAGTATAGTTTGAAAAACCTATTTACGAATAGGAATGTTTAAGATACCTAAAAATGTGAGTATCATATTAGATATTTGCCTTTGAAACGTAGAAACATGTAATACTATATATATTTATCTGTGAAGTAGCATGATAATATATTTTCAGTATTAAAATATTAAGTATATTTTAATATTTGATACTTATTACTCGATCGTAAATAAATTAAAATATATTTAACTATACCATATATATATATCTTTCAGTTCTGATTAGGTTTTATATTATTTATAACAATATAAAATATTGTATTGATAAAACAAATCTGATTTAATAAATTAAGTAGGTTGCAAAAAATAAATATTTATTTTGTTATAACAATAATAATTTGGGATTTTCAAAATTGTAATATGTTCAATCCGAAATTAATGAAATCAGCACATTATTTTATACTTCAGAAATATTACTCTGTTAACGTTCGTCATGCACTGAGTGTCAATTTTGTCCTGATCTGATATATATGTATGTTTGTGTGTGTGTGTGTGCAAGATGTAAGATAAATGTATAGAAATACTTAGATTAAACTCTAATTATGGAATAGATATGTTTGTCGACGAGGTCAATATAAGAGTGTATATAAGTATATACTATAACTGTCAACGGATGATAAGGTAATGGAAAAAAATAAGTATATGTAAACCAAAGAATCCCAAAAGCGCAAATCGTTTATTTTTTTCGTTTTGCTCTTAGTAGTGGGGTAAAAGCGCAAAAATAAATTTATATCTGATACAATATTGTACCCGTTAAGCCGTTACACTATATAAGTTTCAATTTAAAATTGTATGGTTATTATAAATTTATTTTTTAAATAAATAATATTTTTATATTTAAAAAGCAACAATGATTGAGTTCAATAATTGAAGTTTAGTATTATATATGTGTAATATTATCGTATCGTATTTTATCGTAACAAATTACCACGACGGTTTATAATCATTTAAAATAACTATACGTCTATACCGTATATACAGTATAAACTTATATTAAATAATATTTGTTAGTCAACTCCAATATAAATGTATGGGACTCATACATAGAAAAATAATTCCAGATTGAACTACTTAAACTACTGTGAGCTTCAAATGTATGGTACTTATTATGACAGTACATATGTAATTTTAATTTTAAATTGTTTAACTCATTTCAATATCAATGTAATATCTTAATTAATAGATATATTGTTTTGATAAAATACACCTTATTTTTTTTAAATATATTTGCGCTTATGATTTGTTTATAAGTATTTTTTTTGCGCTTATGCAGTGTTTATTTTTATGCTTTTGGGTTGCGTTTTAGATCATATTTTGCGCTTATGGGCTACAGCCACAGCCACGACGGCCATGATTACATACAAAGATCTACATTATTAAACTAACGTCGTAGTAGGTATATAGTAAAAGAATGCTAAACAATAAAACTATAATTTATTTACCCCTTCGATAAGTTTAAAGTATTTCCAAGAAAACTAATCAGTCTTATCTACGCCTGACATTAATCTTATACGTAAGACCCAAGAGATATTTTTAAATTTTTTATGAGAATAAGAAAGTTTTTATCATGTTTTTTTGTTTCTTTAAACTATTTAAAAACTGAATATTGTCAGTCATTAAACTGTACACTAGTAAAATTTTCAGACAGCTACGCTTTGAAAATATAGTATTTATAGTTACGACTTTTAATCTTTACTTAGCGATACACATAAATAAACATTGGACGAATTTTTTACTTTTTTGATAGTTTATTGATTATTGACTAATGGGGCCCTTGAAATTATACACTATTATAGTACACACAGAACATTTTAAATAGTTGTCTTTGATAATAATTCTCTCACTATTTATTATCGTATTTGGCTATAATAATAAATCAGTTTTATTAAAGCAATAAAAAATAATAGTTTATTGAATAATAAATATATCAAATAAGTGATAAGATGACCAAAAAATGATACATTTTATATAGTGCCTTGGAATATGATATATTTAAAAGTATGTTTATTCTAAACAGAAGTTAAAAATATATTAAAAATTAAAATAATTAAAATTTAGATTTCAATTAAACTGTAGCAGTAATACATAAACGTAAAATGTATTGTGTTTATGTGTTACATAACTATATATTATGAATAAATCACGTATATTATTTGATTTATACTATAATGTTACAATTTCCTAGTTGAAAATACAATACAAATTGTATAGCAAAAACAAAATAACATAATATCATGTAATAACTAATCGGTGTATTTGTATTTCTATAGAGCCGGATATAGTGATTTGGTATATATCCTCGGGCTGTAACTATACAATTTTCCGTTAAAATCGTAGAATACTGTTTAATAGTTAATATGAATAGGTTAAATTTTATTATATGTTAGAACTTGTAATACTCTAATACTTGTTATTTTATATTTTTTTTCTCAAATATTATCATCAATTTATAATACATAGTAGATTTTTAATATACCGAACATATCATTAATATTTTACTACTTCTAAAATATTTTTAAACGTTGACTTGAAATTTATTTTACCTACATTAAACTAATTATTGACTTTTAAAAATTTCTAAAACATAAAATTTGATGTTCGATACGTTGCTTAGAATTTATTATAGTATAAATGCAATTTTCATAATATAAATGTATAATAAATTGAAATTTGTGATAAATGATAATTAAGGTTATGAATTTAACTTAGCATAATATTGGCGAATTTTATTCTAAATTAAAAATAAGAAGTATTATTTTTGTTATTAAAACATTATATTTCAATAATAATGATAATTATGGGGAAACCTCCACCAGAATAATGTTCAAAAAAATGTCTAAAAACAAAAATGTATTTTTTTTTTTTATATTTAAACAAATTGACGTCAAGTATCGTAAA
The DNA here is from genome assembly GCF_003676215.2 of Rhopalosiphum maidis. Taxonomy (NCBI): domain Eukaryota; kingdom Metazoa; phylum Arthropoda; class Insecta; order Hemiptera; family Aphididae; genus Rhopalosiphum; species Rhopalosiphum maidis. The sequence continues at coordinate 11,243,746 of NC_040879.1, forward strand.
TTACGTTTGTATAATATAAGATATACAATACATTTTAATCAAAAAATAGATGTGTTGTAAAATAAATTTGTAGGTAAATACTAAATACCCTATGATTTATTTTACATAACGTTTTCCTTAGAAGTTACACGTGATATTATATTACGTATTACCTTATAATTCTAATCTATAATCTAATCAGGTTGAACATTTTTGATATTAAGGATCCTCTAAATACAACCTTCTAGTAAGAAGAGTTTATTGTATGTTTATTTACTTTTCAAGATAAAATATAGGTACACGTATTGACTAAATGTAAACAATAAGCTAAACTATAACTGTAAAAAGTCAAACCTCCTCTAGTTTAACACAATTATTAAAATTTAAAATAAAAATCAATAATTTGTAAAAATATTTTTATTTTTAAATACTAATTGTTATAATTTTGTAGTATGTTGTTTTTTTTAATAACAAAGTATGTTGGCATTAAAAATAATGTTTGCTTTGGGAGATATCGAAAATAAATGTGTACTAATAAAATTCAGTAGTTGGAATGTTACTGATCGAGTCATAATATTATAGCTGTAAGTACATCTATATGTTGGATGTTTATTAGTTTAAGTAAATACTTAAAACTAATAAAAAAATATATTAATATTATTATTATCTTAAATATATTATGTGCTGCGAATAAATATCACTGGATATATTGACATATATAATATATATATAATACAAGTATCTATAGCCTATATCTAAAGAAAATAATTTGAAATAGTAATTTAAAATATAAATTCATTACATATACTTCTATTAACAATTGGTTAAATAGTTAACTAGGTAGTTTAATTTTCAATTGATTCGTTAAAAAATTATTTTATTAATTTATACGTATCAATGTATCATGTATATGTATTGTTATTCTTGTTACAGTTCAATTAACAGTAGACTAGTAATTAATAACTCAATAAGTACTTACGTTAGTTTTGTTAGTTAAATTTCTCAAAATATACTATATACTTAGGCGCTATTAAAATACAAGTATGAACTAGTTAAGAAAATATATAGAACTATTCATTTTAATCTATACGTGTAGTAGTGTTGAACTATAATACTATATTATATAAAATACTCAATACATCAAAATCTTTTATTTATTTATAATATGTCACTATTTCAAACACCTGTGCAAGAAGCAAAACGTGTATATGTATATCAATAAATATTATAAGAATCGAACGAGTAAATTAATTGAAATCTAATAATCAATAAAAAATAAGAAAATAAAAATTGAATTCAAATTTAAAATGTTATAAATAATCACAATTTACAGTTGGTAAAAATTTGATAACTCAAAACCGGTTTCCGGGAATGCCGTATAATATTTAAATTGTGCTTTACGTATATTTTTACATCTTGTATACATAGTAAGCTTGAGTTAAGTTAATGCGTTCTGCAAAACCATTTTTATAACATTAGATTTAGTATTACCTAATGAATTAACCTATTATCAAATACCTATTTACGATTTTTATTTATTTTTAAGAGAGTTATTATTTTTAAACGATAATATTTCATACACACATAACGTGGTAGTAAGTTATTACATTGAGATTTAAAAATATTTAAAATACAGTTTTACAACTTTTTTTAGAAATTTAAAATTCAAATATTAACAAAATTTAATTCTGAATCGTAGTAGAATTGTAGTAATTTTAAATTTATTTTCATAAGTATATTATTATTCTTTATTGGTACCAAATTTATTTTTCAAAATACTTAAACTGATTTTAAAGTATTTATATAATTACAACTTGAACTTATATAGGCTATATACACCATTCTAAATGTAAGTCAGTTTTAACTTAAAGGGTTATAACTATGATATATTGAAATAATATGATAAAAATACTCAAATGTGTAGTAATATAATAGATATTGCATAGAATATCGAAACTTTTAGAAAAATGCACTTATCCTACTGCTTATTACTAATGAAAAAATAAATAACTTATATAACTAATATTCTGCTTCTGCTGAAAACAATTTTTTTGTATTTAATCATTTATCATTGAATTCGAATCGTTTTAACACATCTATCAACTCAATGACAAGTTACACTTAAAACTTATTATGTGGCTAGTGACTTCTCAGGATAGTATTATTTATTAATTTTTTATTATAAAATAAAGTTTGTCCCACATTCCTACATTATCAGTCATCGCATCGCCGCATAATAAAAATACTCATAATGCAATTCTGAGTAAATTCATAAATAAATAGTTATTAATTATTGACTATAATTTAATTTAATCAACAAAGTATTATTATAACGTTTGATCAATTAAACGAAAAAGTATATTTATTTAAATTGATAAACGTGATATTTATTAGAGTATTTTAATACGAAAATAATATATTTATTTGATTAACATAAATAACACTAATTACGTTTATCGTAGAGAGTATTGTAATAACAATTTTTAACTGCAATTTTTAGAGTGAATTTATACATTATAATATACTGTAGGAAGATTTTTTTGGTTTTATGCTATAGGCATTTAATAAAATATATTTTATCAACTCATATACTATAATGATAAGAAAGAGTTTTTGTTTTGTTCAAAATTTGTATCATTCAAAATAATTTTCATAAACCAATTATGTCTTTTTAGAGAAATAATGATAGGGCAAAGTGTAACTCTAAAAACTAAAAAGTTATCAAATGTGCACTTGAACACCCGAAATATGAATTGTTAAATTAAAAACAAGATTGTTTTTATATTATTGTAAAATATTATTTGATGTAGTTAAACTTTACAACGGATAAGTATTGAAGGTAATTAATAAAATATACATAATTAATATCATTTATTATTTTCTATAAGCGAAGAAAAATCAATAAGAAAATATGTATTGGTTATGAGCCATCCAATTTTATTCTAGTGATCCACTTTTAAAATCAAATAACATATTTTCCATTTTCAAAATATAAACAATGTGTCACCGTCATTTGCATATTATCGTCATATTATTGTAAGTAACACAAAACAAACGTGTATTTATTTATTTGGCTTAAAAGATAAATCATAAATACAGTAAAACGAAATTTTATTAAAAAAAAAATAGTTAAGCTTATTTATTAATTTATTACTATATTTTTTTTTACATAGAACAATATAACATAAACATTTTAAAAATACATACTTTTGTGATCAATTAATTATATATTTAAAAAAACAAAATTAAATAAATTTTCAAAATTGTTTTTAATTTGATAACCCCAAAATAGTTGAATTACCGACATTTTATTTATATGCTGTGACTATAAATATTTTTTCCTAGTATACAAATATTTAATCCATAATAATATGTCAAAGTTATTTAAAATGGTAACTATTAAATAATTTGTATTCAGCAGTTAAATACTAAAGTATACGGACTGTAAATTATAAATAAATCTTATTAGGTTAATAATAATGTAGGTACCTATATTATATCAGCCATCTGTAAATATTGTAAATTATCATTGAATTATTAGTTTTTAACTAATTACTATATTGATCCTTATGTACCAAATATCAATAATTATCAAAACATTTAGCTTCAAATTATACAATAAGGTCAATAATTGAGTCACGCGTTTTATACTAGACATTGTACACTTCTTTGATCTAATATTCTAATCTATTCAATGAGTTACCTAATAAGACAAACAGTAATAAAGACATATTTATCGCTGTCCTATATACTAATACAATATATTAAAACGAATTTTAAATTAAGCGACAAGCAACGCTGACGGATGTATTACCTTAATATTCGGATTAATATAATTTATCGAAAAAAAAATTGAATATCCACTCATTACTCGATTAGTGTATTTATAAGAAATAAAACAAATTGTTCTAAGATAAACTGTAAAACCGGAGTGAAAACGCGGAGACCGGTATTACTTGGAGACGAAAGTTAGCGTTATCACGAAAATTTACTACGAGTATTTATAATATATATATAATAAAATCAAAATTGTGAGGGGGTGAGAATAGTTACTCGGATGTAATCGGAACATCACACGGACGACGAAGATATTTATGGATAATATCATTATAGCCCTTCATTATCCATATCAATATAGATTTTAACTTTCTCAGACACACTATTAATAAGAAACAAAAAAAAAGTATAAGAAACTACCACGGCATAGTGCATTTCTTTTTGAACAATTTTGGATGTTAAGTCATACAACTATGTAAGGACTATAAGCTTATAGTTATAGCTTTCGTTTGCATGGTATCTATATTATGATCATTATTACAGCATATACCTATAAAACGGTTACAACACGAACGTATGATGAACAATTCATATATGAGGGAACCCAGAATGCAGGGCCGACTTTTGCTCTTTCATAGCACCTAATACAAGAATTATTTTGATGTCCCTAGGATCAAAAAATAATAACTTAAATAAAATGTATTATTATTTTTTATTATTCTAATTTTGAAACCTCTCTTATATGCCGTCACACGCGTCGCTCGACGCTCGTATCTAAAGCCAACTCTGCTTGTGGATCAACTGGAGACACGGTGACAGCACGCAGATGGTTTCTCATACGGAAAAATATGATATAAAAAAAAAATTGATACCATTGTTGGGCGGGACTAGATGAATCGATATGGATGATCCGGTGGTTAACTAAATCACATTTAAAATCAGGTCATGACTTTAAACCCTATAGTATTATAACCCAGTGGTCGACAACCGGCGGCTAGCGCCGCCGCTGTTGTATACGGCTTGCTTTAAATTTTAGAACGACATTATACATTTCATTATTTTAAAGTTTTAGACAGTATTTTTTTTTCATAATAAATAATTTAAGAATATAAAATTTTTATTTTTGTCCTGCCCGCGAACTCTTTTTAATTCGTGAATATGGCCCGAGAGTCCAAAAAGATTGCCGACCGCTGTTTATAACCTATAACTATAAATAATAACAAAAATATTCATGACGCGTTCAAAGGCTGGTTAATATTTTCGAAAAAAAAAATATATATTACGCATGCGACGAATACATATCTATATAGATCAACATTTTTTTTCTCCCGGCACCACTGTAGATCATCGCCTTTTATAATTATTCTATATCGAGGCCTAAATGCCTAGACGACACCGTCACTTACCTGATTGAATAGCGTGTTGATTAGCAAATACATGGCAGCAAACTTCGTCGACAGCGGTAGTAGTTATAGTATACGATAGTATATAGTAGTAGTAGTATTAGTAATAGTATTAATGTAAGTTGTAATAATTCAATAGAAATAGTAGTAACGGTGGCGGCTATACGACGACGGCGGAGACAAGTGAATTTCACAACGGGTCGCAGAGCACAATGATGTACCGCCGACACAACAATGGACGTTACGGCACGATGGAAAACGAAAAAAAACGGCGGGAAGCGTGCTCGCAACGGAAACGGTAGTGTCAAGGACTCTGTGTGTGCAAATGACCCGGGGGCGACGGTCACTAATGTGTCTCGATAATTATTTATTATAGATGTTTTGTTTTTTACGTACCTATACCTACTCCCGAACGTAACTCGCGATTATACGGGCGGCGGGGAAAACATTTTTAGAATTCTAAACTGACTTGAACAGTAGTAGACAAAAAAAAAAAAAATGTTTGAGCGCGCTGAACTCTTCTCACTGGTTATAACGTACCGAATAAAAACGCGGCGGACACTCGTTCACGACGACTGCTGCAGAGCATTTATTTTCTTTTACAAAACCGCTGTGGCGGCGGTCGTTACATTATTATAATGGATGGCGTGTCATGTACGATCGCGTCTCCCTCCAGCGGTATTCGATCACAAAGGAGGGATCCAACCGGGTATACAGGACGAGCAACAATGCTCTCGGAATCACCACTTTTTATACCACTAAGGCCATACAACCTCTACGTTGCAAATTGTGTATGCCAATTTACAATCGTTTGTATATAGAGCACAACCATCCAAAAACCAAAAAATATTTTATATGACGCATATATGTACATACTACATATAAAATATTATAATAAACGAGGGAAAACATTGTGGTTTACCCCGAATGTACATGTCTATTAAATATATAATAATAGAGAGAGTGAGAAAGAGAGAGAGAGAGAGAGGAGAGAGAGAGAGAGAGAGAGAGTATAGACCTCGTGAAAACGAAATTTTTTTTTGTTTTTAATTATACATTTAATTTATGGATCTACGGAACAAAGGTCAATATTAATTAATATTACAGTATGATTACTTTATTGTATGTAGTAGAAAATGTCTTCAAATTATTTATCGAATTATCAATACTTGATAATATTTCATTGTACGAGTATAATATCTAGCGACGATGGCCCGGTGACGCATTGACGAACATTATCGTCGTACGTCTATACCATATGGTTTTGAGTTATAGGTTCCGAACACAGCGATAGTGTATGAACTATAAACGCTATATGTACATGATTTATACAGCAGATCAAATTTTATTATTTTCAACTTCATCAATATACTTATTATCTGATAATAAATAAATCTATTTAATATGTTCGTGTAGTCAAATAAACGAAAAAAAAACAAAAAAAGTAGGGAAAATCAGAATTTTTACACAATAGGTACTATCTTTCGAAAGTGAATAACTACTTGACATTTCTAGCAAATATTTATATTATCATTTCCTATACATGGCATAATTATCAAAATATTTTGAATAATTATCATTCTTAAAAGTTTGAATATTTATTATTTAAGAGGACGCTATACCCGCATGTGTTGTCTATGTCTTACTAATGTACATCATAACAAATTTACGTTCAGTAGAACACGTTTATAATGTTAGCTTTAATATTAGAGTAATTTACATATTATCAAATTTAAAGGTAGGTAAGAATATTATCCAGAAAATGTCATATGCTTTTATTGATATTATCATTTTAAATTTGTAATATTTTACATAGTTTATAACTCACTTTAAAATAATAATATAAATAAAAGCATAAGAAATTTCCAAGATAATTTTCTTACCTTTAAATTTGATGATAAGTAAATTTACTCTTATATTAAAGCTAACATTACCAAATGTGTTCTGCTGAACGCAAATTTACTATGATGTACGTTAGTAAGACAGAGATAACACATGCGGTATAGCGTCCTCTTAACACAAGGTTCCTCATAAGTTATTATCATAACTATTTAAAAATATTACAGATATATATTACTGTCAAACGATTTTTTTTAAAAAGAATTTGAAGTTCAAATTGTGAAAAAAATCGTTAAAATTAAAAAATGTATAAATAGTTAAATTTTTATAGCTTAGGATTGGATATATTTAATACAAGAATCTTCATAAATTATTATTAATTAAGCAAATCAATCCAAAAAATAATACATATCAACACTATTTTTTATAAAATATATTAGGTTAAGATTTGACGAAATTAGGTATTTAAACCAAGAACGATTTTTTGTCTGTATACGATAAATCGTTCAAAAAATGCTTCAACTTTGAAGGTGGTTTCTGGTGGAAAGTCGGTTACAGTTGGTACTTTCAAAATAACTTGGTACTTGTTTGTTATCACTCCGCCATATAGTGTGCCGTACTATATATTACTACTATATTGTTCTTACAATTATCGTATTTAGCTTATGATGGATTACCTATAATCAAAAAAAATATAAAACCAGACTCAATAATATTGTCAATTGTTGGAAAACTAACAATAATTTGCATCAAGCAGGATTCCAACATAATACATAGTTATAATTTTGTTGATCTTGACACAGGAGCACACACCCAAAACATCGAGTTTGTGGGTTCTGTTAAATTGCGAAATAAAAAGCATCGTGGAACAAAAAACATTTTCTGGAATCGTATTCGACGAAATTTATGTGAGAACACGTCCTCAAAAAACAATATACATTTAAAACTATTTTAAAAAATATATCTAGTTCTGGCCTCCATTCTAATTCTGATAAAATAAATATTATACCTATACTTACTTATATATTTATATATTTATAATTTTTTTTAATTATTAAAGTATTTTAGTTTTTATTGCCTCGGGTCCCGAAATTTAAGTCTTATATGGGTCCGTAATCCGTATTTTAACTAACGTTACTAGAATAAAAATGTTATTTTTTCTAAAATAAGTGGCAAAAAAAATTATATTTCGAGATAAAAAAAAATAATACAACGTAAAATATTTTAAATTTGTGCGGTAATACTTATTATGATTATAACAGCTAGATGTTATTGACTACAAAAGTAAAAAAAAAAAAATAAATAAATATTGCAAATATCTTAGAAATAGATTTTAGATCCAACAATCTAATGAAATATCATATAATTTGGTACTAGTAATACACTAATGCCACTGATTAATATGTGATATAATGTAAGTAATGTTTATTCATGCAATATAATTTATTAAAATATATACATGTTTTATTGAGAGAGGTCCTGAGGTCCTAAAAAAATTGTAAGCACCCTCTGAAATTCAGGTCTGTGCACACCTATGTTATGTATTTTTTTTAACCTTTTATTATTAATAATGCATATAATTTATTTATTTATTATATTGTTTATTTTATTTAGGCGGGGTGTGATAAAACAAGTACCATAAACTTTAAGTTGTTTAAAGGAATTTAAAAGTTTTCCAACCTTTTTTTATTTAAATTGTTAAGAATCGGTCGAAAACTTAGAAATTCAATAAAAATCTCACATTAGTTGTTTTTACAGTAATTTGAAAATATTAAAATTAAAAATACTTAAGTACAATTTTTTTACAAACATTTAAACTAAAATTTGCAAAGCAAATTATTTTATAAATAAAAATGTAATAAATACTTAATTAAATTTTTTTTTTATAAGATTTGAAATTCAAATTTGGATAAAATTAGATATTTAAAA
>NC_040879.1:14555604-14598459 GCF_003676215.2 Rhopalosiphum maidis
GAAAAATTAATCATTTTTAAATACTTATATAATAAAATATATAAAATATAATATTGGAGTAAATACTATTTTTTTTTACATCTTTGCGCTTATATCATATATATTTTATATACAAAGTATAATAAGTACCTATAAATAATAAATATAAATTTGTCATTTTACAGCTTTAGTGTTTTAATGTTTTTATCATAAATCCATTTATATTGAACTTATTTTTAGTTATTTTTTTTAAAAATTTTTAGTTTGTGTACCTATAGGTAGTTACAGATTATTCATTGTATTATTTATATCCCATTATCGTTAGTCTATGGTTATTGGTAACATAAATAAGACATAACAATTATGTATCAATATAATATCTTGTATATAAAATATTTTAATATTCTTTTTGGTTATTATAAAAATGTAATATTATACTACTGTAATTTTATAAATATTATGTGATATGTTTTCAAAAGTACTGCGATAGTGCAATTTGTTAGTTTTATTTAATTGTTTACAGTAATAAGCAGGCGGCAGGCGTGGATCCAGAAAATTTAACAGGGGTGCTTGAAAAAAAAATGTTTAGCCTTTCTCTTTATTTAATTTATTAAAGCTAACTTTTTTTTTCATACAGTCAGTATTTGTTAAATATTAACTTTAAAGTAACATTAATTTCTTATAAATAATATAATAATATAAAAATTAATCACGAATAGCGATCTAATAATAATAATTATCGAATATCGATAACCAACTAGCTAGGTACTATAGTTGTACGACAATAACGGTAAGCACCGACATTATTATTTTTATTTAAAAAAATAAATAATATAACTTTATTTTGTTGGTGGCTTTGACGACAGGGGGTGTCCGAGCACCCATAGTCCATAGCCTCCCCCCGTATTCTGCGCCTGGTAATAAAATGTTTCCAAGCCAGCAAAGAGTACTTAAATTTTCAGTTTCTTAAAGATTTTTAAGATGCTGTGAGTTGAATGAAACAATTATTAATCTATATTTCATATTTTACATCTGAAATACTTGGGATTTACGTATTTTGTTTTCAGTATTTCTCGTATATTACACATCAATGACTAAGGGTATCGCTATTATTGCTGATTTAACGGGACAATAATTAATAATATTAAATATTATATTCGTTTGTGACACGCTTGTAAAATATATTTAATTAAATTAAATTTTTTCAATGTTCAATCAACAAGTACTCACGGAAATCAGTAAAATATATGTATAATTATAAAAACTCGATCGCGCTCGTTTAAAATAGAGACTATCTATACTTTAATAATAAGTTTAATATCTACTAACAATTTGTAATCGGTGAAATCACGATTAATAATACATCAATAATTTTACAGATTTAACACGTAGTATATTAGAATGAGAGATTATAATATATCATATTAATTTTTTTCTACTAAAATAGATAGTAAATAGTAGATAGTAGTAGATATACAACTATGTTGTTATGAAAATGATAGTAAATTATTAAATTAATTTATTTTGGTATGTACACATAATACAGTAAAAATATTTGTACCTAATTAATATGTTATGTACTTTTTAATTATATTTATAATATTTAATTTTCATGTAGGCATGAGTATACAATTAATGATGTAAGTTATACTTTTATACAATAAATATATTTATAATAAAATAATAATTTTTTACAGTCAAATGTAAGAAACTAAACATTTTGAATTGTAAAATTAATCCGGAATATTAAATATAGTGTAATATTTGACTATATTTATATAATATAATATGATTATTATCAATATTTATAATTGAATTAAATAGAATTAAGTGAAAGACATTAATAAGTATAGTAATATATCTAGTTATTTATTTACTTAAAGAATTAGTAAAAAATACTAAATATGGCTTGAAATTATTTCTGAAATATGAATATTTTATATAATGATAATCAATGCTGAAGATGGTTTAAAAATATTGGCGTTAATTCAAGGTGTTAAAAGAAATTTGGCGTAGAGTCAAATTATCAGACATGTTTAATCAGTTTGTTTACGATAGGTATTATAATTTATAAGTGTCTTAGCCTACCAATCGCTGTTATGCTGTGTGCCTGTGTCTAAGAAATACACTACAGATCATGGCACTCGTGCCTTTTATAAAGGCAATAATAATGGTCTTTAATAAATCTACAGAATGTAACAAAGAGAACTGACAAATAAAAATTAAAAATGAATACAAGTTAAACGTATAAAATAAAAATATGAAAATTATATTGATAATAAAAATTTAAGATTGAAATTTTTCAAAAGTAAAATTTAAAAAAAGATATTTCATATCAAATAAATTTACTCCATAAAAATATTGATATTTCAATAAATTGTAAAAATAAGCTAATTGACTTAAATAAGCGTTTTTAACCATTAAATTGTTTTGAAATTATATTGACAAATTGGCTATTTTGAATTTTTTCTAAATAATGTATAAAATTAAATTTTTTAGTTTTTTTTATTAAAAAAATACGTTGTGGTTATAGCGCAAGTGTTTGCAAATTATAAAAAATAAAAATATATTGATTACAATAAAAATTACTTTTGATAGGTTTTTCTGTTACACTCTGTATATTTTAATATAATTTACTAGAATTGACTAATATAATAGTAATACCAAATGTGTTACAAATTAAAATATAAATTGCATAGAACTGTACTTATTAAAATAGAATATTTCCTAGAAATTATTGACCAAGCTAAAAACTTATATAAATAATTATAATATTTTTAATTAGTTATTCAAATAGAAAAAAAATTGAACTTAGGTACCTAATTTGGAGTATTTTAAAATATATTATTAGAGATAATTTTTATGTATTTATTTCTTCGCCATCCATACAAAATTAAAAGGATATGAAAACATTGAAAACAATTTTAAAATAAACAATCTTTATTTGGATATTATAATAATATTGTTTAAGTGTCCATTATTTCTGTTCAAAATGTAAGTATATTTTAAATCAGTTTTATATTTTAAGACTATGATATATTTTGTTTTTAAAATATGAATATGAATAAGCCTTATAGTTGCTTAAAAATATGAAATTTTGATTCAATAAATCTATTACTTAGGAACAAATAACTGCTTTGAAAGTTAGAAAAGTTAAATAATTGAGGTATTTATATTGTATTATTGATATAAGTCTACGGACCAACCGTGAATGTTAAAAATATGTTATCAAACGTTTTCAAGAAACATACAGAAATCAATAATTGATGTCAACTTGGATGTAATTATGTAAATTGTAGGTTGTATAATTTAATAGTAAATCAAATTTCAACAATTATAACTGCAACTACTAAAACCATTTCTCTATTCTAGTTTATAATACAATAAGATATTTCTTTATATCATATTGATATGTTGAAGTGTTGGTGTAAGATGAATTTAGAACATAATAAATTATTATCTTATCAATATTTTGTAGTACCTAATCGAAACAAAATTCACAAAATTACATTACTTTTTTTATAATAACATTTATTTTCATAAATCTCATGGTTTTGAATAGAAAGTTAAGTATTTCGATAATCAATTAATAGTGTTATAATATATTAATATGTTACACATTAAAAATATTAACGTACAATTAAGACCGCAATTCTTATAAAATTATAATAAAAAAATATATATTTAAAAAAATGTTTTTCTTAATTAATTATATACAATCATAAAAACAACGAATAATTATTGATTTTTAGATATTAATTTTATTGAATTAATTGTGTTATACTCAAATGCAAAGTATAAAATATATTGCATTAACGGATCCAAATTCTATTAAAAAAGTTGAAAATAAATAAAATTATGATAGAATTTTCAGAATTTTCTTTAGTTCAAATCATAATTCATAGTATCTGACCAATGTACTATTATAATAATATTAATAAAAAAATTCTGTTCGTAGGCACTATTTATATATTATTTAAAGTTGTTTATTCAATGAATTTAAAATGTCAGCTATTTTAGTGTACAAAATGATTATAGAAAATATATTATTTTATACCAAAACAACAAAAATAAAGATAAACGACAGTGTCGCATCATCAATTGCTGTATAGTGAATTGAATTTAGTGTTTTGAGAAATAATAAATAAGTATACATATAGTATATAGTTCCGTACACATTTTCCGATGTAATCTTATTTTGTAGGTACACACTTTTTACGTGAGTGTTTTCACGAAAATAACATAGCTCGACAATGACACGAATGTCTCAGTCCTAACGGATTTCGGTGTATATAGATAAAAAAATGTTTTTTGAAAAAATATTTATTTTTTTTTAAATTTTTGCATACTTTATAAATTTGGATAATAATTAAATATAATATTAAAAACTATTTATTGAGAAATTATTTTAATAGTATATATTAATAGTATTATTTTAAAATTTCGAAAATCTTTATTAAAATATTGAGTATATATATATATTTATTATAAACTACTTTTTAAAGAATTTCTTTGTACTATTCTGAAAAAAGTATATTTAATTTAGATAGAGTTTTAGTTATTTTCTGATAGTATATTTAAAACATAATACATAATTATTTGTCATTTACAAATATTTTTGACTTTTTAAGAATGATGTGACATTTTAAAAAGCTTAAAATGTATGATATTGACATTCGTTTGATTATGTATTTTAAGAGGTAATAATAGGTAGTTTCAATTATAATTTTCATGAATACCTTGTCGCTACTATTATTTTTTTATTAAAAATTACAGGAAATAAACATAGATAACATTTTATAATAATTTTTATTGATGTTATTTTAGTTTTAGTTTTAATATTAATTTTATAAAATAAATATTATTTATTATTCTTGTTTATTTTTTAAAATTATTAATAAAATTAAACTAATAATATTATTTTTATGTAACAATGTAACTCTAAATAATCAATGAATTCTTTGATATTTGTAAATTTAACTACTTAATGAATTAAAAGGTATTGACTTAATATTAAATGACATAAGACTAAGCCATTTTTTTAAACTTTTTATGTTTAATGAACGTGTTTAATATGTAAGACTTTATATAGGTATTATTTTAGTTTACACAAATCACAATATTAAATAACAGAAACTAAAATAAAAAACTTTTTAAATTAGAGTTAAATTCAAATTAGGATTTTGCGCGTGATCTTGTTCTACAAAACAATAAAACTCATAAAAATCGTAAACCAAAAAGATACCTACGCATGCAATCGTATTGCATCCCTAACAATATACCCATTATGTTTTTATAATATTATGTACGAATTATCCAAGCATAATTATAGTATCAGAATGAATATTTCACATATTTTTATGTGAACATAAAAATTTTTTTTAGTTTATTTTTAAAGTTTTTTTGTTAACATTTTTGATGTAAACTCAATATTAAGAATTATTATTTATCTTTGTAGTACTTACTTATTATATTAGCTTCAATAACATAGCACACTATCAGAACATTAGTGTAGTAACTCAAAAATTGTCGATTTTGAGTTATACATGTTTTCTAATGGTAAAAATGTCGTTCTTTACGATGCACTACCGAATTATCTACAACAAGTATCTACAATTTTAAACAACTTAAATTAGAAAAACCGGTAATGCATTTAAGAAAATAATTGGTGGCTATAAATGGAATAGTGTGCTAACTCAAAATAATACACTATTTCAGTATTGCTACACAATATAAACTTAAATAGGTAATTAGTGCAGTACTGTATTTTTTCGAAATAATACACTACTGAACTGTGAATTGAAATTGTTTTTTTTTAGTTTAGGTTCATACCCTTTTTACTTCTTAGAATAGTTAGTATTAGTGCCTATAAAAAATCCAATATTAAAGTTATTATTTCGTTAAGAATGGAAACATTTCAGATAAAAAAAAATGTAAGTTATTATAGTAGTAACTGGGAAATTCGTTGTAAAATATCTATTACATTACTGTATTAACTCAAAAATAAGTTAAGTTTTATACGAAGAAAACTATTTTTTTTAAACTTGTTATTATAAACGTCAAGACAATCTGAATCCAAAATTTTATGATGATACGTGCAGGGGTATTCCCATAAGGTATACTACATATACGCCGTATACTCTCAAGATTTTTTTTCAATATTATGGATATACTGTGTATGCTCTCAATCTCAATTTTTTTCCATATTATTGACACGCTCTTTACCTCTTAACTCCTATAGACCATAAAAAAAATATTCTTATTGTATTAAATGTTTGTATTTGTTGATATAGTATACTCTCAAAAAAATAAATGGGAACACCACTGGATACGTGGAATACATAATGTATTACAGCTGTTTTACTATGCTATCAAATCAAAAAACTCGTTTTTCTCAAAACATGGTTTTTTGAATTGTAACACTAATGTTCTGATAGTACGCTAGGTATTAATCTTCGAATTTGTAGATAGACGCATTAAAAATTTTAAACATCAGCTGTTTTACAATGTATAGTCATTAGTCACAAAGAAGAATTTTCATTTGAAAAATAAGTTTGTATCGCTAGATGACACTTATCAAATGGTATAATACGACTAAAAAATATGAATTTGAAATTATGGTCTTTTTAAATGTTCAAAATTTGAATAACTGTACTATAAATGAAGCAAAGAGGGTAAACCACGAATATGCTTGTTGAGTAATTCTGTATATTCATAGGTACATTATAATAGTACCGATAACGAAAATCTACTTAATCGATTAATAATTCATATAGGTAATAATGAAGAACGTTTAGATTGGTAAGGATCTATTTAATCAATAATCGGTATTAATAGGTAATTAAACATAATATAGTATATTTCTATAAACAAAGGTTTAATTGAAGGGTAAATACATAGAGTACCTAGACACCTAGTTACTCTTTATTACTTAACAGAATAGATTCACCTTTGTGAATATATTATTAGTTTCAAATAGTAATTAATATACTAATTAGTACTTAGTATACTAAATATATTCAGTAGAGAATAGATAGAAATTATTTTGGGTCAGCTTTGAGTATTAATGTATTATCAGTTAGCACTTAATACCCTACTCCTATTAGTACACGGAAATAAAAATATTAAAGTACATATCTAATTTTTAACCAATCAGTAAATTTCATTATATTATATTAAGGTGCTACTACGCTATGTGGTGTCTATTAGGTACTACTGGTATTTGTCTGTATCTAGTCAACGTGTATAAAGTATTATTCAATAAACGTAAATATATAAATATATTTTTATTTTTATTTTGCGAAACATTTTCATCATTATTTGTTTAAGGGTATACTATAAATATTTGGATAGTGAATACATTTTGAAGGTGAACCCGGGGTTTCTTTTAAGGCGATTATAGGTGATTCGATCACGTAATATTTATGAACGAATACTAAACAATTAAAACGCACAGAATAGGTAATACGTTTTGAAAATGTCTAAAACACGTTTTTTGTACGGGTCTTTGACGTAGGTATAAGTAGGCACATTGAAGAAAAATATTATTATTATTTATTATAATATTATTATTATTGTTTACATCGGGCACATGACGAGGGATTCGAACGCCGTTTTATTATAAATATCTACCCATCAATCATTTAGCACATACACACACACTGGATACAAAGCACATTGCTACGACCGCACGGTCGTAAATCAAAATCATTCGGCAAAACTTTTGCAATTTTATACTAAGTAAACGGTTTGTATTTATATTCAGCTATTTTTATTTTACACACACGTAGATTGTGTTGATTTAAAACAACTACGTGTGATCACGTTACAGATATTTATATTTTGTATGAGTAGAGGTATGTATTATTTATATGCACACATATAGGATTTTAAATTCAATAATAATAATACATTCTGGCACCATTTTTATTTTAATGTGGTCTATGAATTTTTCAAATGCATTGAAATATGCCTATTGTGCTTAAACCTTTTTGGCTATTTAACTTGATTATAATATACGGTTCGCACGTATTATTTGATATAAAATAACGCATAAAAAAACTGAATTATCCTGTTGTATACTAGTTGTTGAGTGTACTATTTGCTTTGTCAGGTTAGGTCACTGCTATTATAGATGATGCGTTAAATTTTAATTCAATGATAAATCATAGTTCACGATGGAAAACGATACTGAGCAGAGATAGTCATGTTTCATATGTGTATTATGTAACTACAAAATAGTTCACAACTTTATCGGTTTTGACGAAAATTGTGATTGTGTATTTTCGATATTTGTTAGTTGCTGTAAGAAAATAAAACTTATGAAGAATCTTGTATTGAATTTTCAAGCTTATTTTAAATGTTATCTTACATAAGACGAATAAAAAAAAAAAAAAAAATTGTGTTATCGTATTATATTTGCGTTATGGCTCTTTTATGACTAACATATTTTAATGAAGTTTCGTAAGTTCCTACAAAAAAACATAGCAGGTAAACGCTTACATAATATTATATAAGTTCCTAAAGAAAAAAAATATCGTTCAGGAAAATTACCTTTTCATATACGATATACAAATTGCGCTCGAACCATTTTAATGTCAATCCACCAGTTTCGATCAGTCAATTTCAGTGTTGATAGATCAATTGCGCTAAATAATAGCTGCTGTTAGTACATGGTAACTTAAATTAAAATATATATTTAGGTAATTGACTTTTTAGTTACTTTTATAAATTAAAATGAAAACATACAATAATTAACACGTATTTGTATAACTTTTTTCGAATCACATTAATTTGTGCGACAATGATGATGACTAGGTATGTTAATATAGCTGATCTATAAAAACTAAAGAGTCAATCATTGATTTCACATAACTGGTATTATGGTAATCAATTTGAAGAACCAGTGCATAATATTTATATCTCCTTAATGGGGTTTGTTTTTATATCTTATAATGTATATTATTTATTATATTTAATTTACTTCCCTCTCATTTTTAAAAATTATGTTTTGGACATTGATTATTTAGAATATAATATGATTATAATATTATAATACTGACTAAGTACAAATGCAATTTTGTATGATTTTAACATTTATTAGCTTACTATAAAAGTGCTATAAGCGTTGTATTAAAATATTTACAAATTACTGATATTTAATTCGTTTTAAAATGTATAAAACTACTTTTAAAATAATTCAAATTTTTATTTTTACTAAAGTTTTCAACAACCACTAAATATTATGACTAACTTAGTATAAATATGTTTAACCGTTTATGCATATGCATATCAGTATATGTATTATGTATACATATTGTTTATGTATTTAAATAGAAAATTTTTGTATAATAATTAATAATACTTTGGGATTTGAGTAAATATTTTATGTTTAAGTACTATTGTATATGTATTGTATTTCTAGTTGATATTTTGCAAATTAAATTAAATCGTATTTCTTTGATACATAATTTAATAAATAATTAAAATACCAATGAATACATTCTTATAATTGTAATGAAAATACTATAAAAGAAATATTTTAAACCAGCTAGTATAGTCCCAACTTTTACAAAAATGAGAAAAACTTCGCGTTCTTGAAATCACAGATGGAATATTTCAACTAATAAGTTATCGATAAAGCTAGCGTATAAAATATATTATTTACATATTTTCATATTTTCATTACAATATTAATCTAAGCAACTAATATCTATCGGAATTTTTAAGATAATACATTTATAGATAATCAATGCTTTATGTAATATTATAGTACTTAATATATTTATGAATAATAATTACTTATTAAATATTTTCTGAGGTTCTATTATTAATAGGTCTATTCTTTTAAGATGTCATGTTTTTTACTCTTTTTCACTGTCATCTATGTCACCTATTGTTATTGTTTTAACTGATTTTAATATATTTTAATTGAATAAATAAAAAAAAATAAAATATTCATGTTAAAACTAAAAAGTAGGTTCTTCAAATGTATATATGAAAAGACTACTAGGTTAAAGTGGAAAATCATATTCTTCTAAAATTATAATAGACACATAGATTAGAACTTCAACGTAAAGTTGAATCATAACTTGTCCAGTGACGTATAAGTATAATATATATTATATATTATATAAAATATAAGGTACTTATATTGTACAATATATTATACAATAAATAATTTATTTAATGTAAATTATAAAAAAAGTTAAATATTATAAACAGTTTCAAAATTTCTTTTTTGCCTCAGTTAGATTGCTTAAAAAAATTATGTAACTTTAAATGTAATATTATGGAGACTGAATTCCCTTGCAATTACATCTTTTAATGGTGTATTTTAAATTATATAGAAACAAGTTACAAAATAAAATCAAGAGATGTATAGATAAATTTAGAGAAAATTTAATTTTGCCTAAGATTGCACGTGTTTGTGTTTTTGCACAAAATTGCACGTTTCAGGTTTTTTTATATAAAAATTTACTAATTAGTACTTTTGTACAAATATTTTTGTTCCATAATCTATTATAACATCTATCTATTTTATCATTACTATATTATAAAGTATAGGACTTTTATATCGAATAATATTATTATTAATTATATATATATGTATAATGACGATACTACTACGATTGTTGATTACATATACACATAGTACTGTACAATCTGTTCGCAGGCCGCAGCAGCCGTAGTTAACTTGTGTTTTCACAATTAAAACACATATTAGGTGACAGAAGACAGCATTTTTCAGAAAAAACTTGGAAATATACATGATAATAAATTTTAATCAAATATTGTAAGTCGATTTATTATTGTTTTCTTTAAATTTTATATTTCAATATAATACTCAATACTTACAATGCCAACTAATAAATAATAATATTATAAAAAATAAATAGCAATAAAAATGAAATTTGAAGTACTTACATAAGTAAAAATTTGTCATATAATTTCTAATAAGAATTTGTTTTTACACGATTGTGCACATTTTCATCATTTTATTCTCACGTTTTTTTTGGTTTTAGCTACATAAAAATTCGGTCTTTTGTTATAAAAATAATTATAATACTTATTATTATAATTAGTTACATAAATTAATAATTTAAATTTTAGATGTACATGTTTTTTTTTTTTTTTTAATTTTGTTATAGCAATTTTAAGATAATAATACATAATAATATATGTATATAAATTTATTAAAATTTAATGTTATCTCCAAAAACTAATAATGTGTTTTTGATTCTATATTAAACCAATGTATTAGTTTTAAAATATTGTATTTCTTATTCATATTTTACACCAGAAAATTTGATTTCAGAAGGAACTTAGGAACTTAGGAGCAGAAGGTTCCGCAAAAGTATAAACATTTCTAGAACTTTGCTTAATAATCAAGAAAAACTTTTTTTAGCTGCAGTAGTTCGTCCAATCAACCATTTCTAGAAAATTCTATAATACAAATACAAATATCAATTTGAAAGAATACAAACTATATGCTCAGAAATTGATAATAATCCACTTGTATTCTTTGCTTTATTGATTATTAGGATTGTTTTTTTTATACATTCAATGAAAAATATAATTAAATTCAAATTCAACATATTGATTACAGTTAGGTACCTACTCAATGACAAGGTACCTTCACTCGAATAAACCTACTATTAAATCAAAAGTTAGTTTTGTAGTTTTTATTTTTTAGTCACGCAGTGTAGCTCGTAAAACTCTCTTTGTATGGCTTATTAGTCATTACCCTGGCTACGAGGTATCCGATTTAAAATAATATTTCCTTATGGTAATACAATGATAATAAATAATAATAATAACGTTTACGGGAGGGATTTGTGGAAAGGCGTGTACCGACCTACAAAAAAATAAAATAAACATTAAATCGTGGTTAAAAATTTGCATGATTTCTGTAAAAATTCTCGTGTGTGATCATAATAACAATTAAAAAAACAAAACATGTCGTTGTCGTTGTGAACAAATTATTATTATGTTTCGAGCTCGTGGCATGATAGGTACCAAACTACCAACCTACTTATATGTACCATTTTGTGTCTTTGTTCATACATATTATAATACTATTGGTAATACATTTTCCTGTTATTATATTTTATATTTTTGTGTACAATTGAATAATTTAATCGTTTAGAATTGTTTGCGATACGATTTAATAAATTTATGGTCGTGAAGTGAAAGGAAGTGGTCTTTTGCTAAGTGAAGTAATTAAGATAGCATTAGTTTTGATTTGAAGCGAAATTTTTAAGAAAACTTCACCATTCTCCAATTAATAATGTTGAAGTGTTATATAAATTATTTTCAAATACTTTGGAAAATATTCGTATACAACTATTCTACCGAGGCTGTTGAATGTTCACTGCAGTGATTGTAGGTTAGTGCGAGTCGAAGGTACAACCATTGAAGTATGAAAGGGTCTTTTGAAAGGGGAGTTTATGAATTTTTGACTATAATGTTATAACAACGTGTTGACATATTATATCTCTATAATATTATAAATTCGAAAGTAACTCTGTCTGTATGTTACGTTTTCACGCCTAAGCCGCTGAACCGATTTTGATGAAATTTAGATTATACCTTATAGATTAGACCTCGGAAAAGGACATAGCTTGCCTTTTTATCACGAAAGGATTGAAGCCTAAAGGGGTTAAAATAGTAGATAAAAGTTAGTAGTTGCGCATCTTACATTTTACAACAATCCTAATTATTCCAATCTTAACCATATCCTAAATTTATACCTAAATATTTACAATAATATTATTATTAAATAGTAAATACATTTATTTTACTTTGAGTATTACGATAGATTATTATAATTGTTCTCAAAAATATTGCATTTATTGTATTATTAATATTTAATTGTTATCTATCTATACATAAAAGATAATGTTCTTTAATAATTGTTTTTTTTTTTTTTATTAAATACGAAATTTTGAAAACTACTTGATCTATAAAGCTAAAATTTAGTAGGTAGGTTGTATAAACTATAAAAGAAGGAGATGTCCACTAAGAACGGATTTTTCAAAATTCAACCACTAAAGGGGTTATAAGAAGTAAAAGAGGGTAAAAGAGGTAAAAATGGAAAACGTCATTTTTTCGGTCGGATTTTTAAAATTGATTAGGAATGCCTTGTTCAAAAGTTGATCCCGTATACAAATACCATGTATACTATATCATGTTCTCATTACCACTACAGTATTACACTTCAAGTGTGCTATGTTAAGTAATTTGTTATGCTATGTTTTTTAAAATAAATTTAATCCATTGTTTGCAATAAAAAACTCAAGTAAAATAAGTTTGAATTACGTTGCTCCATAGGTGGTTACTGGTTAAGCATAAATACTAATATGATCGAATTATATTAGACACCACACACTTTAAGCAATAATATATTATCGTCAGTGTGCGCCGTATGCGGACATTAATAATTATTCTGGTTAATCTGAAAGATAAAATTGATAATCTATTTATACAATTGCAGAAAATCATATTTTATATTGTTAATACCCGATAACGACGGGTTATTACTTATTAGGCTCGTTATATATAAATATTTGCATTTATTTACAAAAGCTAATTTAATTTAATAATATATCGTTAATAGAATTATTGTATTATGTATGTTACTAGCAGTACCCAACAATGCGTAAATCACCCCGCCAAGGAGTAAATATAATTTCATTACTTATTTGTTTATTTTATTGTAATTAATCAATTTAACATACATGAGAAATTAAAAATCACAAAAAAAAAATATATTGAAAATATTTTACGTAACAATAAATTATGAGAAAGCTACTGACGAAAATAATCTAAAGGGAAAGAAATATCACACTTTCACCCTTCTTCTCATCATGGGTATGCACCTGAACACGGCAAAATGTTTTATTTTGTTTGTTTTTATTATAATATATTAGGTACTATTTTCGATCGTTGCCAGTTTGCCACCGTTACCAATCGTCACTTGTGAATGATTTCGCAGTTTCACGGTTTTATATTATAGTAAATAATACATTATAATATATTTCTTTGAAAACGATTTGCTTTTGAAAAATGCATTACGGTCTACGATCACGTTGAACCTACTGTACGTGTATCTTTGGCTATATACATTGTATTTCTAGTCCAAAAACAAACCTTCACGTATACAATTTATAAAGTGCATTTTCTTTTTTGATCCAGAAAAAAACGTGTAGTCCTCAATACACATATCCACGACCATTGTCATATATAATATATATCTATACGTGGTTATTGTTAGCCTGCTTGAAGGTTGGTTTACAAAGTCACTGTTGTTTCATTCCGTATTCGATTCGATGTATTCAATATAGAAAATGATTCGATATTATATCAAAACCAATACACGAAAAGTTAGCTCTTAGATCTCGGGAATAAGACGCCACTGTATATAGCACCTGCGTAGAATGCTTTTTACATTGACACTCATGGAAAATTATTTTCAAAAAAAATAGTTAAATCTTATTGTATAAGCCAGGAAGAAAAAATAAATAAAACCGACATTATTACAAGCTTAAATTTAATGTTCACTTTTTTTTTTTTTGGAAAAATGTATATAGGTATATTCACTAATCACTATTGTATACAGTCCGTCGCCGCTAATATTTGTAACTTGTAAGGCGTATATATATATATCATCTATAAACCTTGAGCCACTTGCACGTACACGGAAAATGGGTTTTATTTCGTGCGACGATTATAATATTATTATATGATACCATAGCCCATGATGGTATGTATAGTTGTGTGGAAGAAGTAGGGAGGATCGAGTCGTCGTCCTGTGACCGTACATATTATTATATAGTCGACGACCCGAACGCCGTGAGGCCGTTTATCACATACCCGCGTGCACTTGGTATAGGTAATATATTTTATAAGATCACGACGGCGTATAGGGAGTTTTTTTTTTTTTTTTATAACAAATGTCACCGTTAGGATAAACTTACTCTGCGAGACGAATCAAAAACGAAATTTTCGAAATCATACACTTACTATGTCGTTACTACTATACAGTTATTTTCATTATTCGTCCTTGATGATATCTGTCAGTGTAATAAACATCTGCTGATACAAATACCTATTGATATTTGCTGTTACATAATATATCAATAATTGTTTTTACATGTCTGAGTAGTAACTCTGTATACTTGTCGATAATAGATAAAATATGCTAGCACTAATTGTTGGCGCTCGTTGAACGATAAAAAAGGTCCTAACCTATTACATTATTGTTTCGGTATGTCACCAAATGTTGTAGCAAATTGGGCCAAATCGTGTGACATAATTTCGCTTGTAGATTTTTCAGAAAATGCCATGAATTATTTATTTTTAAATTTTTAACGTTTTTGTAGGATAAATAAATAAAAATTATTTTTAAAATAGAAATAATAATTCTAAAAAAATTCTTTTGGTGCACTTTATTGAATAAATTTATCTTAATGGTGACATTCATTGAAGTACCACCCTGTATTACGTTGTGTAAACGTCACAAAATGAAAATAAAGAAGAATTGTTATTTTTTGTTTTCTGCGTTTGAAAAATACTTTATTATTTCATATTATAATAATATATACTGGACTTAAAAGAAAGAAAATATTATAATATTATAGACACATGGTGAGCATGTATAGACTACCATGTACTGACTTATATATTTCATATTATATTATACGCATGTTACAGTATACACTGCGATTCGCCAAACATTCTCATTCACATATTATATTCTTTAATAAAGAAAGTAAAAATAAGTGCCCTCGGGCGTATATTTCAAATAAATAAATAAAATAATGAACTTCAAATCTTGATTTTTAGATTTTTGAATTGTTCTTAATGATCATATTTTAAAGTATTTAGATTTTTTTATATTATTGAAGGTATTAAGGTATTAAGTTTAGTAGTATCCAGTGGTGATATAAGTTTCTTTTTTTCAAATAAAACTAACCTTTTTTTCTGCTAACGGTTGAGCCGATGAAATATTAAAAAACGTTGATGTAGGTATCTAAATACAATTTTGAACTAGTAGTTTTTTAGTTATTAAAATGTATATATATATATTAAGGATTATATAGTCCTTAAAAATGATTTTACACACGTTTAAAATGTATGTTATATATTTCATATAGTATCTATCTACTTGTCCTACTTATTGATTATTATATTCAGAAAGATATTACGAATTATTAAATGTAAATAGATAAATATTTATTAACAATTAGGTGCTATAATTTTCAAATAATCACGGTTCCCAAAATATTTTCTAAACTTATTATTATGAATCTGGAAATTAATATTCAGCTTACTAACCCCGGTGCAAGATACTGTTGTGATTAAATAATTATAATAGGTATTAAATTTTAAAATAAAAATTAATAATTTTTTTTGGAAATCGATATGGATCTCAGTTATTTAAATCACATTTTCTGAGATAGGATCGGGAACATTTTTAAAACTTTATCAGTTGATTTTATTTATGCATTAAGTATATTATATTATGTTGTTATAAAATGATAACTATATAGTATATACTTAGGTTTACAATTATTTTAGCATACAAAAATACAAATAATCCCAATATTGAGATTTATACACACACTCATATATCTTTGCAAATCTATTTGGATCAAAAATAAATTAAATCATGCCAGAATATTTAAAATTTAAAATTCAATACATCACGGTGACTACGTAATCACTGGGCCTCTGGCGTAATTTTAATTGTTACTTCGATAGTAGGTTGGTAGAAACTTTCAGGTATTTGTATGCGTTATACATTTTACGATCGAGGAGATAACACGACTGCATCTAGTTTAAATTAATATTATATATTTTTAATAAAATTTATAAACCACTAAGGCTTAGCTAAAAGGTATTAGGTAAGACTAAAAATATCTAGATTACTAGGTATGTATTTTATTTTTATCAATAGTTTGTAATTAGTTTTTATTAAATAGTTACTTATTCAATACTTGTAGGTAATAGTTATTTTTTTTATATGAAATCATTGGAAATATTTAGTTTATACAATTATTCTACTCAGAATCATTAATTAAATAAACTCAACTCTTTCTCCGAGGGAATGGAATCGCAATGAAAATACAAGAAGGTGAGTTACTTATAGTAATAAAAAAAGTTTAATTATTTTAATTATTTGTTTTATCTAAGTGCAATTTTTAAAATTTTTTTTAACTTACCTAATAATAACAATCGTAAAATATCAAATGTTTAATAAGTATTGTTTATTTTAGATTTAGATGAGTGTAGTATCTTTAATATAGGTACATATACATGGTTATACAAGGTGTACCTGGACTATTTAACAAATAGGTATAGTAACATTTGTAATGGAAGTTTAGTCTATAGTTTAGTTTATAGTCTTGTTATACTTTGTATAGTGTATCTATAACTTTCCTGCTTACAAAGGAATTATTATAATACAATAATTAACCACTGATATCTGTTGTTTTTTCCAAACCAAATTATACTATTAATGCTATAGTTTAAGTAATTATTATACATAAAGTTTTGTTCTAATAAAATCAGTGGCTACTCCAAGAGATTTCTTGTAAAGGAATGCAAACTTGAGGCAATATAATTTTTGATAGAGCTAAATGAAATATTAATGTCATTAACGTGGACAATTTATATAACATACTATGTGAATAAAGCACATACGAGGGTGGTTCAAATATGATCGAGACAAATGCTGTAACATGTTTATTTATTATCGAAAAAGTTTACAAAAAATCACATTTTTTCTAGGTAATTCCCCTCAATATTTATACATTTTGTCCACCTTTCCGGAAGTTTTTTGATGCCGGTATCGAACAATTCCTTGGGCAACTCGGACAGCCATGTGCGCACGAACCCCTCTACCTCGTCGTCGGTGTTGAACTTTTGACCTCCGAGGGCCTCTTTCAGTGGTCCAAACATATGGTAGTCGCAGGGCGATAAATCCGGACTGTAGGGGGGATGTTCCAGTACCTTCCACCCCAATTTCGATATTGTATCGAGCGTGAGACGCGCGGTATGAGGGCGCGCGTTATCCTGGAGAAGAATCGCACTTCGTGCTGGAATGCTCCTCCGTTTCGACCGATAAGCGGGTTTCACGTGTGTTTTCAGAAGGTTAGAGTAGTATACAGCATTAATGGTACGTTGAGTGCGCAGGAAATCGACGTACAGCACGCCCTGCCGGTCCCAGAACACAGTACACATTACCTTACCCGCGGACCAGGTTTTCTTCGCTTTGACTGGCGCCCCTTCCTCCTTCTTCCTCCACTCTTTACTTGACACCTTGGTTTCGGGAGTGTAATAATGTACCCATGTTTCGTCTGTAGTGAAGATTTGCGTTAAAAAATCGTCCCCCTCCGCCTCGTATCGCGTCAGTAAGCGGCGACAAACTTCCAACCGCGTGAATTTTTGCTCAAAGTTCAACAGTTTAGGAACCCATCGCGCCGTTATTTTGCGATATTGAAGATGTTCGTGGATGATAGACTCTACACTACCAATACTGATGCCGACTTCAGCCGAAATGTCTCGAACATTCATCCTACGGTCCTCCAAAATGAGTTGTTCTACGCGGCGAATGTTGTCTGGTGTGACGCTGGTTCGCGGTCGACGATCATGTGGCTCATTCTCGACGGTTTTGCGGCCATCCTTGAATGCTTTGGCCCATTTAAACACGCCAGCCCTACTCAGGCACTCACTACCGAACTGCTTTTGCAAACGCACAAAAATATCCGTGTTTTTAACGTCTTCTCCCACTAAAAAACGAATGATAATACGTTGCGCAACGGCAGTCGGCACTTGACGTTCACTCATGGTCGTAGCACACGCGTGAAACACGTGCTCCGACGAAAACTATGCCACACTGTTTGTAAGAGACCCAGCTATCACATAATTAAGCCACTACCGTCGAAACATACATGCGGGCCATCTACAGCGTTTGTCTCGATCATATTTGAACCACCCTCGTAAAATGCTAAAATGTTATTGCACGAAAAAACGTAATATTAAAATAGTTAATTTTATTTATAATTAAATATAGTGACACAAGCTATTATTTACATATATTTATATTGAGTTATATAGACGTACATAAAGTTTAAAAATTTAATGTATCTACACTCATGTACTTCTATATATATAATAATAAAAAAATCAGAAAATTTTGAATTACCAAAAGGCATACATTTTTAACGTCATTTAACTTTTTTATTATTTATTATTCATGCGTCGAACATAAGTACATGAATTGTATTGATCATACTAAATTAAGTAATAATTTTACTGATGTTAATTGATTTTTATTGGTAGAAAAAAGATTATTTATCAACAATTCATTAAGTATACCTTCTAAGGTAACCTAGCTAGTATTTATACTTACTTACTTCTAAACATCGTAATATTCTTAGAGATTTAAATAAGACTCCCAAAAAATATATTAATTAATATGTACTATTTATGCTTGGTAATTTTTAGAGTAAGGTAATAAGTATTTTAAAAAGTCGAGGATGTATTATAGTATGTAAGTATTAGTTGTCGTACTTAATAAAGGTATGTGGTATTTATTTTTAGGTATGATATATATATAATATAACTTACGTTGACTATGTTTTTGACCATCTGGCTACAATATATTGATTTAAAAATAATAATTTTACATATTATTATAAAAAAAAATATAAATATAAGTATAAATAATAAATAATATTATTTTTGATATAAACAATTTTAGAATTTAAATATTATTATTTTTTTTTTTTAATGGCTATAAGTATATTAGAAAGTGATCGAATAGACCGTTACGAGTTAGAAATTTTTATTGGTCAAGTTAATTTAACGGGATTCAAATTCAAAGAATCAGAAAACTGCAATGCAAATGATAATTCGGAATTAAAAGTAAATCGATTATAATTTTGGAAGGTTAAAACTTCCGCTTAAAAACAATCAACAAGTGAAACCAAATTACTAAAAAATTTGATACTAATAAAATAAATCAAACACATTTTATTTTTATTTTTAGTGCTAAATATTGCATTGTTTTTCATCTTAAACATAACAATATGATTAAGTTCTAATTGTATTTAATTATTTGATAAAATAACATAATTTTATTTTAAATGCTATTTTGTTTAATAAATTTATTATTAAAATATGTGGTAGGTACTTTATTAAATATTATTAGGATCATGGATTTTATTATGTTTTTTTAAATTTAAGGGTAATTGCAAGACCATAATTAAAAAAATATGTAATACATTTATTATTTTTTTTAATTTTAACATCTGTAAAGGTATGTGCATAAAATATAATAAATATTTGAAACATTTATGATACGATTTAAATATCTATAACTACATTAAATTATACTAAAACTGAGTATTATTAAAAAATTTACATACATTAATTTTAAATTTAAAATGACATAATATATTTAATAAATTATAATTATATTTATCATAATTATGTATAATTGTTTTAAAGCAAGAAGAATTACCTAAGCAAAAGTATACTATTAAGACAGTGTTGGATAATGTAATAGAATTTAATATATCCAACTATGATAGCGTTGATGATGATCCTGAAGACCAATGCTTAACATATTACGATGATTTAAAATCAAATGAGTCGCTTACAAATATTGTAAAACAACTCGGCGAACGGTATATTGTTAATGTAAAACCCTATTGTAACGCGCACAATATTTGTTTTGACATCACGTACAAAGAAAGTGACAATGCGGTTACTTCTGCGAAGCCCACTTCTATTAATAGAGGTAAAGTCTAGATCAAAATTGAATGTGTTTTAATTTTATTACATTTTTTATTATTATTATTTAAAATATAACTATGGTCCTAATTTGAGGTGTATATATTATGTGAATGAGGGTTGAGTGGAATAATTGTATTGTCATATAAAATAAGAGGGTAAAGGGTTAGCCGCACTGGTAGTTCTACAGATTGTATGCATTGAAGATATAGAAAAAATTATTTTTCAATTAAATTAATTTAACTTGACATTAATTGTTTGTTAAATTAAAAATTAAACTGTATTTTAATATTAATTATGGTCTTTAATAAAATATTAGTAGTATCAAGTATACTTCAGTAGTTGTATACTATAGAACTATACATTAGATGATTATTATTTTATAATTTAAATTTAAAACAATAATATTAATTTGTACTCTAATTTTGTTTAGGGGTAATATGTATTTTTGCCTGTGTACCTAGAACATTAGTAACAATATTACAAAAGTAAGAAACACTATATTTTATAATTATATATTTATACACATAGCTTACTATAATATTATCTATGTTATGTTATTATGGTTACTCTGCTGTACTAATATTGAGACTAATATTATTTATTGATTTTGTTTATTACATAATTAAATTACCTATATTAAATTTTAATATAAATAAAAGTCAAAACTCCATGACATGACTGAAATTAAATTATTTTATTTTTAAACATAGAACAAGCTATATTCAGGCAAATGTTCTTATCTATGATTTTTAATCAACTGGTGTAAATACTTGATACAATTAATTTATATTTACTTTTTTTCATGTGTGGTCACTAAATCAATATTTATATTGCATATATTGCTAGTAGGTATTTAGAGTTTTAATCCGGATAATTACATATAATTAAAACAATTATTAATAACAATTTAACAAACAGAAAATGAAATTACAGAAACCCTTTAGAACTAATAATCTGTGAAGACATAAAAGATAATAGAATAAAATTAGGCACAGTATCTATCATGCTCAGCAGTTCAATGGGGTTTACTAGTGCAATAAGTTACCATTTTTATGAAAAAGGATACGATATACATACACATACTGCCGAAAGCGTACACGAAGTGAAAAATATGGACGGTAGTCAGATTATAGGAGATATGTTTGTGCGTTTGAAGCTAACGTGTCACGGACCCGAAACAATGCAAGTCAATCAAATTGTATTAAAATCAAACCAACCGGAGTTACAACCCATATTCAACGATAACAATACATTTGACTTTTATTTCGATAAACATATCATCCCAACTCCGCCAAAAATGATGTATGATGGTGTAAGCAGATGTGAAGACAAAATACTTAACCCTGAAATAAAAGACCTTCTCGATTGTCAAAGGTATGATATTGTTGTTTAATGTTTTTATATTATATCATAATATAATGTCAAATTTTGATTGATTTAAATGTTAATGTGTAATTATATATAGGCATTTATAATATTATAATGTAATAGTTTAAAATACCAAATGTGAATAATAAGGTTTAGAGTACATACATGTTTAATATTGAGTATTAAATGTTATATGTTTAACTATTTAAATATATTATTGATATAGAACCAAGAAGTAACGGAAAATTAGAATTTTATAATATAGAAATATCAGTGAATTAATATGAATAATAATTTTTATCTAAAATTATTATAAAGCTAATTTTATTAATCAGGATTCAAGAAACAAAAGAAGATAAACCATGCATTTGTCCTTGTAAAGGATTGTTAGAAAATTTACAAACAATTTTGTCTTCCGACATAAAGCAATACGCCTCGATATGTAAGTCAAACTTAGCAGTAAAAGAAGTCTGCAGTGTTAAAACTTGTGACACCGTGACTTCAGCTGAAATACAAAACAATGATTGTGCGGAGAGGAAATCAAGATAAATATAATATGAAATTTTCTAATAAAAAAAAAAGTAAAAAATAAATTATTCTATTTACAATATTACAAACTGCAAGAAGAAAATATAAATAATAATTTATTTGATTGCTTTATATTCAATAAATATAATGATGTAATATAATACAATGCGAATTAGCTAGATATTGATAAAATCATTGAATATACTGAATAAATCACTTAAAAGGATGTATAATTATACAAAATTAATAAAATTAAAAAAAAAACCAATTCGTTTACAACGAATTAAAAGCCCATCGAAGAAGTGTTATTAATTTAATTTTTCATAATTTCTTCAATAAATTATTGAAACATAATATTGTAGTTTTGACCTAAAAAGTATCTTTATGTACACAATAATTAATAAAAAATAAATTAATGTTTGACATGCAACATTAATGTTTTTAAATGCTTATATAGAAAATGATTATAGATAGCAAGGTATTTTTCAAGGAAAATTTTCTTAAAATACTATCACACATATTTCTAGGAAGAATAATTTTATTATATAATTTATACTTAAAACATTTTATTTTTGTGTTCTTAAGTAAACTTATATTAAAGAAACCTTACCGGATGTCTGAATTAATAATAGAGTCACTAAATAATGTATAATTTCATAAACAATATAACACTGAATAAATCGACATGTTATTGATCCAGGAAGGTTCAAGTCGGTATACTGAGGTTATTACTATATATTCGTATTATCATTTGCTGGTTATTACGCTATATACGTATATTTATTTTATTTTCTGTTATACAACTATCTATTCCATATTCCATCCATTTAAATTGATATAAATATTGAAAAAAAAAATTGGGAAGTGTCACTCATCGACTATTTAGTAGATTTTGAATGTATCTCGTCATCGAGTAGGTCACTATAGTATAATGGATGTGTACAATTTAAATTTAATGATGATAAATCATTGTACATGAAAAATGATTCTGAGCTTATTCTGAGGTTGCCAGCTTCTAATTTTTTTGATATTTATAATTTATTTTGATTTTTAAACTATTTGAGTAATCTAGAAAGTCGAATTACTTTTTTCCCAAAATCATCGCATATAATATGATATTATATCTTATCATGTATTATTGTTATTAATTATATAGTAAGTCAACTACTAATCAGGTTAGGTAAATTAAGTTAATACAAACGTATTATAAAAAATAGATGTTAATAAAATCGCGATATAAATATTTGGTAGTAGTTTTTTAAAATAATATAAATATGTAGGTGTAGGTACTTTGAAAAAAAATCATTGTGTATGAAAAATATAATAATAATGTTAAAAGTCTGTTATATGGTTGATATTGTTTTAATTACAATAAAATAATTAAAATCGTAATTCTATTATCATTTAATGGATAAAAAATAATTGTTTAATTGACCGCTTGGTATTTAAAAAAATTCTTTCTACCATTGTTTTCGTTACGGATAATGCATCAGTCTGTATTTGTTTAGTTGAATTAAATATTTTACCAAAAGCATAGGCATAAATAATTCAAAATAATAAAGTATTAAAAAAAAATCCATGCAACGTGCAGGTCGTGTTCAATTATTTCGACGTATCTCAGGTAGTAATTTAGCTACATATTATATATCGAGAATTATTATCATCGTTAACAACGGACTTAAAGATGTAATAACGACAAAGGGATAAAACGATTTAGAAAATTTGAAAATCTATTTAACTGCATACAATTTTCTAACGCGATTTAACTCGTTGCCGACAGCAGTCGTTCGATCGAATGTAACGGCGTATCTTCTTTTACAGATAAGATGTTTGAAGTACTTGTACATTGGCTACCAGCCAATCGTCCACCCCACCGAACGCACCGAGATGTATACAATACGATATAAATGTCATTCTCAAGACCACTAAAATCCAGACTTTTATATACGTACGTGTAACTTTTTTCTTTTCTTTTTTAGCAAATTTATTCAATTTAAATTCTACTCTTTATAAATATAATTTTTTATTCACGCTATTATAATATTATTATAGACAAAAGTAATTACATATTATTCATTATTATTTATATTTGTGTGTGGCGGATACCATATTATATTACTATGCTTATTATTTTGATTAGTATGTTTATCAAGCGAGTGAAATTAGATAATAAACAACATCTTATCTAATATTGATTAGGTATATCATATTTACGCATTTTCGAAGGAAACAAAGTATAGTTTTTTATGAATATATTTATTAAGATGTGTATCTAAATAATCGTATTATTATCCTATAATATTTATCTTTTGAATATAATATCAGTATTATCACTATTATAGTCTTGTATAGTTTTGTAATTTTTAAATAAATACCTCTAACAACAAATAACAGAATAATGATTACTAATAAATATATTATGTTATTATTATTATTTTTATTATATATATATATATATTATTATTTCCATTTTAAAGTGTTCAATTTTCTCTGAAATATATTATTAGTCACCCCACCCCTATAAATAGAAAAAGAGGAAACTCGTTATTTCTTTGTCAGAATACTTAATTTTATGTCACGATACCTATTATCATGTTGTTGACTAGTCGTTATGGTATGTGTAGTTTTAAGCGCGTGCCTATTTGCAATTTGTTTTTAAAAATAATGAAAAAATTAAATTTAATGGATTGTTAACTGTAAAATTAAAACAAAGCCATTAAATTTTTACAGCAAGAAATATTATACTAACATAGAAACGTTAAAACACATTTAATGTGTGATAAATAACAATTGTAAAGTAATTACGATTAAA
Source organism: Rhopalosiphum maidis (assembly GCF_003676215.2). Taxonomy (NCBI): domain Eukaryota; kingdom Metazoa; phylum Arthropoda; class Insecta; order Hemiptera; family Aphididae; genus Rhopalosiphum; species Rhopalosiphum maidis. Next base: position 14,581,097 of record NC_040879.1, read on the forward strand.
GGATCTTTAGAAAATCGTCCTATTTGTTAGTGTTTATTTTTAAGTGTAATTATGAAACATTAATTTTTAACTGTGCTACAATCAATTGTATGTAAAATGTAATAATTATTTTTAAATCGGTTTGATTGATTTAATCTTCTTCTTTGCAGCTGTCGATCTTCAAGAACATACTGCTGATAAGCATATTATACTATGTCATGTTCCCTATTTATAGTTAAGATTCATCAATCTATGTCCGGTTCAACCATTTCCACTTCTTTTGTAAGTCGATTTTCTAATCTTAATTTTATTCGACCTACTGATTTTTTAACTTCCAAAGTATTACACAGTTTCATATTATGTATAAGCGAATATTCTTTTTTCTATGAGTAGACAAGAGAGTACCTTTTTTATTTTAAATATTGGGTTTTTAACAAAGCTCCTTTATCAATAATCAGATTATTGTGAATTGAATTATTATCAAACTAGTTGAGAACAGTATCTGATGCGAATTTAGGTTGGCTTTTTTACAATATTTCAAATTTTATGCAAGTTATTCAAGTTATGAACTTATTAAGTATTTCAACTTAAGAATACTCATATATCGCAGAGAATTAAAAATCGTGAAAAAACTTAAATGCAAACATAAATAACATTCTTAACTTGAATTTTGATAAAATGATAATTCACACCTATATAAAAGCTAACGACAAGATTGATTTTTCTGATGCCCGAAAGCAAGTTCGCCATTTTGCGTGTAGTTCAGACCAAGGAAACAAATGGTTAGCTGACATACTTTTAAATACAAATTCGCCAAAACGATTGGTTAATTTATCACGCAAATGATATGTACTTTACTCTAGGTAAATTTTAGGTCATTCGTCTAAATTAATTGTGCCCGATAAAATCGGTCTTCGTGGTGTAGTAAAAGATAAGAAATTGAAATTCAAAACCACACTGCAGGTACCTAGTTAAATTTAACGAGACTGTGTCCGAAAACAAATTGCTTATATGTTATCTACATGTAATAATAAATAATAATGCGTAAATATGCAAGCGAATTATATTGTTGTATGCAACTGATGGTTGTAATGAGCATAGCCGCAAATTTATTAGTTTATGTAGGTATTATATTATATTGTTTTATACGCGGGCTTCACACGTTAAAATGGTGAATTTTATAAGAATTGTGGGGGGAGGGGCTAATATAGAAATTCACGAACATGGGGCAATTATTATTATTTTTAATTTTGAGCTATGATGCAATTTTTAAGTATTTTGCTTGTAGATTCTTACTTTTGTCGAATTATCAATTCTAAATTGCAGCACAGACATTGCCTTTTATTCAATAGATTATTGTATTAATTATTTATTGAAATATAACATTTTTTTTTAGTATTCCATCATGGTGTGATCGTTTATAATATAAAACAATACATTAAACTTAATAGTTATTGGTTATGGCGAATAAAATAAAAAAAAATTCAAAATATGTTTCATACAGCATTATAATGTATAGATCGGAAATCAAACATAAGTATATTGTATTTATTATGATCAGATTTCTTAGTGGTAATTAAATAAATATTATTACTTCAGTAAGTAATAATTAATATATTTTAGAAATCAGTATGAGTTATTAATGAATTACATATCACATGCCATTTAAGTATAATTATAAAGAAAAACAATTAAATGTATCGTTACGCCCTATATGTTGGCTACTACAATTTTTATCTAAAAATCCACGACTGATCGCCGGATTACTTTCATAATATGTGTAATATAGATCCTAGACCTCTGGCCAGGTATTTAACGTAGTATTGTAATACAAACCATCTAGCTGGTTTTAATTGTTATGAATAAATTGAATGAATTAAGTGCTGGTACCTCAGTATATAACATATACTATTTTGCAAATTCCAAACGATAATATTTGAATCACCGCTGCTGAGTTTGTATAATATATATAGTACATGGTTAAGAAAATCGAAACTTAAATTTCGACCCAAAACCTAGCAGTTGCATAGACGGACGAAGCTGGATTAATGTACCAGCGGTGCGTGGTTTCGAGATGAGAATTATGGCCCCCCCAGGACAACAACAGATCGACTCCGGAAGTTATACATATATATGATACATACAAATATACGATATAAACACTACTGACTACTGTAGCTGCAGTATCGTCTGCTATATTCCAGCCGTTACAGCAAACGAAACTGGCTGTGATCGTCGTTTTGTTACCTATCGCATAGAACTACATTAATAATATAACAATAATAACAATTCTACCAACACATAGTGTTTATGATAGTTTAGCCCGACAATCATCAGCGGACCACTAGCTATGTAGTACGGTTTGTTGATTGTAAAACAAACACGTCGAATCGATAATTACCAAAATAAGTTTATCTTTTTATGAAATGAAAAACACAATATATATTTCGCAATGGAATAAAAACAGTACCTACATGTACTAATTATAAGTACTACAGTATTTATATTTTTTATGAGGTTATGAAAATAGTATCGCAAATATTGTGAAATATGGAAGAAAACTGATTGTTGAAATTGATAAAGGCCAGTGCTGTATGACAACATGACTTATATCAATCGAACGAATTATAATTTCTAGCTACACGAAATAACTATATAATCATTTTTAATTAACAATTTTTAATTATCAATTTTAAACAATTGTTAATCAATTAATTGCCATTTGCGAGCAATTTGTTTTTTGATCAAAAGTTTTCATGCAATTGTATTGCGATCAATTGACATATATCCTCAGTAGCCGACAATCAGATTACACAAGACATTGGACGTGTTTTTCACTGAATTAAATTGTAGCCTATTTACAACGGTACCGAACCCATCAGTTTTTTTCTTGTGTGTATCGGTAGCGGACCCATAATAAATGCATTGGTTGAAATTTCATTATCAAGTATCTTTATTATATTTATTATACTGTTTATATAAACAATATAGATTCAAATGAAACGAAAATATTTATTAGTTATCTGAAATATTAATTGTATATAATGCACAGTGTTTCAAAACTTTATTCATAATTGATGGATTGCTTTTATAATAAAGAGTTGTATAAATATTGTATAATTTCTAATGTTTCTAAAAATTAATATTTCAATCCCTCCTTGCGGTGCCATGATAAAATTCTACATCCATTACGGCTGAGTTAATTTATAATGCTGTGAATTCTTAGTTCATTATTTAGTATAAGTTGGAAGATTGTTTGCTCATCTTTTATTATATATTTTATCTTTTTCTTTTCACTTTTTATTCCAACTAGGACAAGTTTTATTTTAAATTAAACAATACCTAATGTAATTAACGCGATCCTGACATTTTTATACTATACTTAGAATGGTTTAATTAATTATATTTTTGACAAGAAAAAATGAACAGATAAAAACGTGAAAATAATAAGAAAGTGCAAGATTGTCTTTTAAGACGGAACGTTAGATAGGCAATTTTGATACGTAGTGGTGTAGAAGACTATTGTCTAATGGTCTCTTGAGTCATATTATTGATCACATAATATACATATTACATATAATTATATTAATCAATGCTGGAGCTAATTATTGTAATATTTTTACTATACTATGAAACTATAACTATAACTATTTTCAACTTATAACTAAATACTAAATAGTAATACGAGTATTGTTATAGGTTAAAAATAAATTAAATACAACTTGAACGAACCGATTATCTGTTGTTTATTAGCATTTTACAGCTTATATTTTTCAGTGATTTTTGGATTTTTAGGTAAACGATTTTAAAAATAAATCATTCAAATGTAAACGCTAAATTTTAACTTTATAAAAAATATTGAAAACAAATGTTTTTTTTAATCCTAAATAGTTAAGTAAAAAAAAAAAATTACAATGTAAAATACATGCAATAATAATGTATATCTGTATTCTGTATACAGGTGGATACTTCTCGGGTACTTAATTATATTTGTATGGTTAATATTGTTTCATTAGATGATTTAAATGTAAGTACTTCATTAAAAATGTATAGAAAAATATCAGTTTATTAATTTTTATTGAAAGGTAAGGATGTTTATTGAAAATCTTTAAATTTATTCCTATCAGATTTCAAATTATAGATGTACAGTAAATTGTATCATTCGACAAATTTACTAAGTAATATTTATCGGATTGCACAGGAAATTCATTGGTAATACTAATAAAATAATGTATAAATTGGTTGATTATTGTATTTAAATACATAATTAACTATATTCGAGTAATTCAATTTATACTGTTCAAAATGTATTTTGAAATTTGAAATTAGTTTTTTTGTACTGTTGCACTACCTTAGAAGTTGAAATTTGAAATTCATTAATAACTTGTAAATTTTCCATCTATAGAAAAATACCTATATTAATTTAGATAGTGATGGATACGCGATATAATAATAATAAATTATAAAAGTAAGGTTTTGTGTTAATTTACAATTTAAAATTCAACTGGCGGAAAAGTATAAATAAAAATATGTATTCCTATGAATGTTAATTAGATATAAATCAATATTTAATTTACTTAAAATTTAAATAAATATGTTTATGAAATAAATAATAAATAAATTTAAATGTGTCTGTGCTATTTTGTATGATTATGTTTCAGAGTAAAATTATACAATTCTCTGCATTGCATTACTGTGAAAAATTACATAAATAATATTTAAATTTAACATTAAGATTTTGCTTGCTAGAAAATGAGTAATTATAAGTACATTTTAAGTAGTTCTTTCAACCTTTCATCATTTTTAGTGCTATATTTGAACAATAGTGACTGAAAAAAGGTTGAGGGAAGATTAATTTTCGTTATGAACTAGGATCTAAAATAAAAATATCCCTGGCACCTGGAGCGTAGTCTGTCAGAAAACAAAATCAAATTATTATATTGTACCTGACGGTGGGTGGCGTGAATGGTCTCCGACATAGAAAACAAAATTAGCCATCTGAATAGAATATTATTAATTCAACTTTAGTCTAACAAAGCTTGTCGAAAAATAACAACGCATATAATTCAATTTTTTTTTTATTATTGTGACATGTCTCTATTTAAGTAATTGTATATAAAAATCAATTTTTAATTTAACCTTGATACGCATTATAATTTTATCATGACATTAATAATATTATATTTTATTATACAAATTCTGTATATCTTAATTTTAGTGATCTCATGATTCGAAAAGTAAAGAAAAATATTGCTTATTGAATAAACTTTGTGTTTATTATATTTATAAATTGATTTTTATCAAATTTTAATGTTTATTTTTTTTTATATAATTCAAATAATTGTGATTTGATTTCTTATCATTCGAATTTAATAGAAAATATCTGTCTTAAAATTTTATAAAACCAACTAATTATACAATTTTAATGTATGGTAGTTTAACATTTTTAAATTAAGCCATTTCGGGGCGTTCAAAAATATGATACACTGACTGATAAATAACTTTAGAGATATTTTATACATGGCATATTTGAACAAATCAATCCATCCGTTAAACACATTATATGTCATAAAAAAGGAAAAAGAACTTGTCTATATTATTATTATTATTATTATTATTATGCCCCGTACCTCGGACAGTGAAATATTATTGAACGGTATATGAACGGTGGTATTAGCAGAGGATTTAACGGATGTTCTTTATAGCTAATAAAGTACACCTTAATTAATTTATGTATCGAAAATATGGAATCAAACTAATGAAATACGAATTAAGATTATGCTCCAAATAAGGGTACAACTGTATACGTTATACATACATTTATATGACGTTTTCATTAGTCATTATACAGTAACGCATAAAAGAATTAGACCTTTTCTGTGCGTGTATCGAACGGTGTTGTCTAAATAGTTGCGAACTTGATTAATTATCGTATTAAATGAAGCAAAAAACATAGTAAAATATCCTTATAATATTAATAATATTAACGTTCGTATAATATATGGAATCGATAGAGTTAATAAACGACTATAAAAACGGTTTTGGCTCAAATTAATTATACCCTTCACAGCGGCGCAGATTAGTATTATACAGAGCGTTTTGAAAATGTACGTGAAACTCTCAATTCTTGGTGGTGAATAATTACATTTTGTATTGTACCGTAATAAAGCATCACAACTATTATAAAAATTAATTTAACGAATAGGTTGGTATAATATGTATGGTACCTATATATTATAAAAGTCCTACAGAATAAAATTTGGTTTTACTAAATTTGATATATTACATACTTATAGGTATCTACAAGTAGATATTTTATAACCGTTATTGGTTGAAACCAAATATACATATTTTCGAGATTTTACGAATATATATCTAATACTTGCTAAAATAGTTTTGTGAATCCTACTAATCAGCTAACATTTTAAAATCACGTTAATAAAAGTTGAATGGATGGATTATAATAAAATGATAATTATGAATAATCTAACACATACAGTATTCACTAAATCATGTAAATATTTGAGATATTATATTTAAATATCTTCGAAATAGAGAGACGAGCAAGATCATACGTTCTTATTAATAATTGGGCAAGGATTTCTGAGATGTGAAATAAATATAAAAATATCTTGTCTATTGAATGCGTATGTTTTAGTAATAACAAAAGTATGAGTAGTCACTTAATATATATAGTTAGATTGTTTAACCTACTACAAAATATGATTAACACTAACGCGAGTTTTAATTTTTGGTTTTAAGTTTAATTTATTTTTTTCATTTAGTCTAAACATTTACCTACAATAATATTTCTAAGATGCATGACATAATATTTTCAGTAATAAAATACCACTAATTTAACCATAAAAAAAAATTCAGCTTAGGATGATCATAATTATGATGATTATAGGTATAGTAAATTTTATCGAAGCTGGACATCAATTAACTAAAAAATGTAAGTTATATTAAAAAGTTCATTTTTTAAAAACCTTTTAACTTCACTAGTTGTAAGTTTATTTTACAATAAATTAACTTAAGAACTTAATTAGTTAAATTTATCGTTGAAACAACTTATATTTTATCAGCAGATTAAAAAATAATCCCTCGAGTTAAAATTAAAAATGTTAAAAACATTTTCCTAAGTTTTATACACCAATAATAATAATAATAATAATAATGATAATTGTTTGTGAGGTCATGATGAATTTATGACGTATGTTATGACCGGCCGTACATTGTTTTATGGGCCCGTTCATTATACCGTTTTTAATTACAAATATAAACGTTTAACGCGATTGGCTACAAATTATTAAGACTCACAATAACTGCCTATAATATACGGTCACACTGTACATATTAATTATTATTATATAATAATTACACACGGAGTGGCGAACGTTCGAAGAAAGCGGTAGCGGCGGCTGGAGAAAAATAAAAATAATACCATAATAATAATCTGAATATAATACGGAAATGAGCTCGAGCCGAGGCGTTTAACGCGCAAAAACAAAACACGTGAACGGGCGTGTGCGGCTATAGCTAATTAATTATCCGAATGCGGTTTGGCGCGGCGTCCCAAGGACGAGAATAATTTATCCTAATTACGCGCGCGGCGGTTCCCAGACGGCCGGTAAACTTTGCATTTATCGACCCCTCGGCGAGGTGGCAGCGGCTATAATAATACGAAGTCTTAGCCACGCGCGCCGAGGGTACGATAAACCGCTAACGAAAGTATTATATAATAAGACTGGGCTGCGTGTTTTTCCCCTTATTGTCGTTTTTACTCACGTCACCCTGTATAACGTTACAGTCGTGTTTTTTTTTATCATTGCAGTAGTTCCATATCTATGGTAGGTATGCGATAGTTGCAGCGGTGCACCAGACATCCGAATGAACTCGGGTTCCCGTATTCGTACTCAGTCGTCGTCTAAATAGTTCGAAACGTATTATGTTCGTATTATTTTGTTTGAATCGACTTGTATCATGAATAGTGTTTAAGTTTTCTTTTTAAGAACACAGACTTTAGTTAATTTTGCTTCGAGGTCCATATCTTGTCCCAATAGGCACACAGGTACATGATTATAAAAATAAATATCAATAAACAGACTATAAAAAATAACTATTTTTTACACGATATTTGGCCGTATAGGACTTGATTAAGTCAAAAGAATAAAAAGCAGTACATAATATTGTACGTCATAACTCATAATATACGTAAAACTGTATTATTTTCGTTATGATATTAAAAAAAAAAAAAAAAAATACATATTTATTTACGTGATTTTTATTTATTTCTAATATTGTACGAGTAAAATCGTTAATAATTACACATTATGAGGTAGTTATATACTACAACAAACCTAACTTGATTAGGGTTCTGAATTTAAAATAAGTATTTTACTGGACATTTTTCGATAAATTTTAATATTTCATCGAAATTAAGCATTTTGTCTCATTTAAATAACTCAACGACTTTATCAAAATATAATATTTTATTTAAGCTTATATTGATGCATATGTACATAATTAGTATTGATTAGTGATTACACATAGTAATCATTGATAACGAACGATTTATTAAATTAAATTTATTACTGAAGTATCTCAATAGACAAGGCTTCTTCACTCTTATTTCCAACAATGACGATTCAGTTTATGGAGGCCTCTCGCACAAATCTGTAGTAACATATTGCTGTGATTTTGTATATTTCATAGGTGATGAAAATATAATATATAAAGGTTATTTTTAAAGAGTAGGATTTTGGTAAAAAGAAGTAAATGTATACATTTTATTCTATATATTATTATTATGCTGTTATAAGTTGTATCAAAAATGATTCTTAAACAATAAAATAATAATATATACATATATACTAGCTATCACGACTACGCCGGTTCATACTTTTGATTCTAGAAAAGGTATAATTTCACATGAATTTGTTGAGGCAATGGTGTGCAAAGATTATGTTCTAGGGAAAATATAGGAAAATATATTCTGCGCGTCATAGATATTAGTGAGTTGTTTTGTCCTCACGTGGATCGTATATGTGTAAAAAAATAGTTTTTTCCTCGTGAAATATTATCCGGAAAGTATTATAATTATAATAGTCTCTATATATCTCTCTTTTAAAACGTATACGTGAACATACATACACCTACGCAAATATAATGGCTTTGGAACGAAAAATGTTTTTCTACAGCCTACTGACGACGAGAAACAACAAAAATAATAAAAATTCAAGCATAAGCCCGCCGGAAGTACACAACGAGAGCAATGCGCCGCTACTGAACGATGCCAAAACAAATTAAAAATACTTTTAAATAAACGTGCGCAATGTAAATATTTGGCAAAACCGAAGGTAGGTTTATATGTTATTTACACGTATCTACAACAAAATGTTCATTTTGGCTTTCATAATTTTTTTTTTATTATTTATTTTCGTATTTTATTGTTATTTTAATTATTTAATTTGATAAACACACGTGGTTGCAACGATAAAACATTAAACACAAGAAGGAACGTTAAAAAAAACGAATACGTACATAATATATCATATAATAATAAAATATAATATAATTAATACCCTGCTAATCAAACAAATTATTTAAACGAAAAATTAACAAAATAAGGAAATTGCAGTTTATATATTATTACATAATAAAATTAATATTATAAAGAAAATAAGTACCTAGGTAGAAGGTATAGGACTTTATTCAGGGGAGTGGGAATAAAGCTTTCAAGTGTAGAATAAAGGTTAGCAATGAAATTGGACGCTGGTGCAGTGATTGAAAATCTTAAATTAAAGATTGAATACAAACGTCGAAACGTCGAATAACATTGATGTAAATAATGGTACGTATAAAAACAATAATTGAACACCAAAGAACTTATTACTAGATGACTTGTTTATATGAGTTATTATGTTTAATGTTTTATGTTGTAACATATGCAACTAACTAAATATCATGTCGTGTTTATTGTGTAATTAAATGTACTAAAATGAATATAATATAATACAGTGTAATATATATTCAAATTAAATAAAAAAAATTGAGGGGAAGAGTTTGATTTGGTCTCCAGAAATATGAAAACTAGTTCCACTTATGCAAATAATACAATGTATATTTAGATATATTTTTAAGGGGCCGATCAATATAAAATAATATTATGCTATGATCTTGATTATATTTATTATTTTGTGATTATTTTATAATAATAAATTAACAATGGTTTACATTATAATAAAAATGCAATGAATTCTAATTTGTTAATAGATTATAGTCTAATTTTATTTCATTGATGGTAGGTACTTTTGCAGATGCTAATTACGATTATGCAAAAATAAATAGTTACAGCCGTTTAAAGTTGCAATTTTATATTATTATTATTATTATTATTTTGGTACTATATATTACTACAATAAAAACTGTAAAGATTATTAATACATTTTTTATTAAAAACACGAGTTACTTTAATATAAATATTTACTTATTATTATGAATATTTTATAAAAGTAATTGATTGTTTTTTTATTATTAAAAATATATTGTAAAGAAGGGAATACAGTAAGTTGGATCGTAAGTTTTGTATAATTTTAGCACATCAAAAATGTAAGTTATATTATTGTGCCTGTATGTATTATATAGTATATACTATACATGCAAGACGCAAAATAGCGGTGTTCGTAACTCATAACTAAACTATCAGGTAGCCACACGGCCTAGCATAATACTAAAATTACTAACTATAAACGACTGGAATGTTTTTACATTTAATTTCTCATATAAATAACATCAAATGATCTATCGATAAAGATAAAAAATAAAAAAAAATTGCCATGTTAATTAAATTTATAACAGTGTTTTCAATTTTCATATATTTTTTTTAAATAGTTCAACCGTACTTTTCTCAAGCAACGATACTAATTACGTATGTTTTTTTTGCGTCCCTTACGACGCAATAGTTCTCTTACATTTCTGATTGAAAGCTTAATTTATGCCAATTGTATTTATAAGTTAATTATTTTAACGTATTTAAAAACACAGTCCCATAGTTTAGAACTACTAATTGTACAGAAATGTTATCAATAGAAATATAATATGTTACATTTTCTTGTAAGCAACTATAATTATTGACCACCTAGTGAATTAAATATATATTTTATGGTTTAAAATTATATTCAATTAGTAATAAAGTTGAAAAAAAATGAAAATAATAGAATCATATATACTTTAAGTATAAAAATAAATTTTTGTATAATTTATATAAAAAAAAACTTTTTTCTTTGGACACTGATTATAAATTAATTTTGAATAACTTTCTAATTAGATACACCTAAACATGTTTATTTTCTAGTGAAATGTTATTTGTTTAAGCAATTTTACATTTTATAATTTTACATTTTAATGAAGGGTTTTATTTACCTATTAAATTCTTGGTATTTGAATAATATACCTAGTATTATTTTGAAATTGTTCTCGTCTTTCTTACAGCCAAAAATATTTTGTTTTTAAAATTAAATATTTAAATTTTTTATATTAAAAACCTCTCGTTTATTATTTAAATAAAAACGTCTGGATAAATATATCATTTATGTTCGTAAACTATATTTTACTTTTTCAAAATATTCAAAATCATTGCATAATAGATACAAAAGGTAACGTTTCAGTGCGGATACAAGGGGGGAGAGCTATTACCCTAAAGTTTTAGGTACCTAATTAAAATATTTCAAAACTTAAACCTAATGCCTATGCTTTTGTGTGCTTGAAGAAAATTTTTTTATTTAGCCCCCCCCCCTTTATTTAATTTATAGATCCGCACCTGTGTAACATAATGTGAATATTCATATAATATGCATTGATATATTAAACTAGAAAATATTTTAGTATAAAAATGAACGAGAAAGGTTAAAATTATTTCATGTTCGAAGGAGAATACAAATTTTGTTTCAATTAAATAGAAGAAAATTAAAGAAAAATATGTCTCCTTGAATCGAGTACAATTATTTATTATGCCATATTATAAATAATTTATGCAGGTAATATTAAAACTAAAATTGTTTTTGTTTGTATTTTTTAATTAATTATTTGGCTAAATGAAAAAATAATGAAGTTTGATTACCTGAGGTACCTATTAGTTTTTTAATTACTCAAAAAATATTGAATAATATCGAATAAATTGGTTATTATTTTATTTAAATCACAATATAAAATGCATTTATTAAATTATTTTATTTTTAATTTTAATTGAAACAAACCTAACCATTAAATAAACATAATTTGTATAATATAATATAATAGTATATAATAATACAATTGACACGAAGTAATTATTTATGATATTTAAAGACTAGCTTGAGTTTAAAATTAATTATAAATATATATATATATATATATATATATACTATTTATAAATTAAAAACAATGATTTAGGTAAGGTAAAAAAAAAAAAACGAGTAAATTTGTGTATTTTAATTAAAAGTCATAACCTATATTTTAGATTCTGATGAATGTATTGATTTTATAACGATGTTTTTTTATTTTATTTTGTGTCTGAAGAGTGAAGACTTTTTTTATAGTAGTAACAATTTTTTTAAGCATTGAAATAAAAATGTAGATATATTCATCAAAATCACGAATATTTGCAAATTATTTTCTTGTTAAAATTTATATAATTTTGAATTTTTATAGCTTAAGCTTGAAAATTGAATAAAAGATTGCTCATAAGTTATTCATACTAAAATCAACAGCTCTAAAAAATGTACAAGCACAATTTTGATTTGAACAAAACTCTATATGTATAAAACAAAAAAAAATAGTTATTTTTTTGTAATTTATAAATATTATTTATTAGTGGGAACTCAAAACTTATATATATATAATTATATTTTTCAATGTATAATAGAATTTTTAAAAATATTAAAATTTATTTTAGGCTATTTCCTATCTGTATTATAAATCTATATATTCACACAGTTCTATGATAAGACGGTAATGACTAAAAAGTTAATAAAAATAATACTTAACATAAAATATTGTTATCATAATTTGAAGTATAACAAAAACAATATTATTGTAAAAATTAATTCAGCTTACCGTGTTATAATTAATAATAAAATACATTTCTGTAATACCACTATAAATAAATAATAAAATTATCCTAGTATTCATAAAGGTAGACAGACCGTCTCAGTTCAAAATCTTTTTCGTATGCAATGTTTTATCATTAAATTTAAACATAACATATCAATAACATTGACTTTTTCAAATTTTTGACGATATGCACTCTACGCCTATCTACTAGAAATTAAGCGTTATCTATTATTTACATAAAATATAATCATAAATAATCAGAGAGACTCTATTAGATAACCTGAATCATAAGAAAATACATCTTGAATCGTAATTGAATAATAACGTCGAATTTCGCTTTTTAAACATTCTTTTACTTTTTCTATGACTAGGTATTTAGGTACTTGGATATTTTTAAATATCATTAAAAACCACTTTATTATATTAAATAACAGTATTGTAATAACCTTGGTTCAATAATTGTATATTGATTTATGTGATATTTAATTAACTTATTATTGAGTATAGAAAAAAAAATGCTTAGATATTTGTGACACTTACTCGTATTAATCAAATGTATTGAAGATAAGTTCGTGGGACTTTTAGGCCTTGAATATTTTGACAATTTATTTTATCTTCAATTTCGTTACAAAGTTAATGATATGTAAATAGATGAATACAAGTTTAATACACCAAGAAAAATATCTTAATGGATTGATATGAGCGAACAACCTACTTAATCTATCAAAAACAATGTTCTATTCGCTCAAAATTAACCATCGCTAATAAAAAAGGAAAAAAGTAAAAAAAAATGTTACATTTGTCATCATAGCTGCTTAAAAGGACGATGAAAAAACAAACTGTTTCATTGAAACAATAACCACCAAAGGCAACACTTTCTGGGTTACGTTAAAATTTAAAATCTTACGCTACGATATTATGAGTATTCTCAATTAATCTAGACACACGCTTTTATTGTTGGAGCGTATAACGATGAACAATATTTTAATGATAGAATATATTTAAAGTGCTTACCGTTATTGTAGTAATGTATGTGGTATACTAATAAATCTGTTTACTAGTATAGACTATTGCACTTTTCACCGGCAATGATATTAGCGAATAAGCCACAGGGCGAGATGCCGGTTGTAATTCAATGGTAGTGTTTTATAATGTTAGCTGGACATAAATCGAATGAAATAAGAGGACGAGATGTGGGTCATAAATAAGTGGAGTTGGTGGTCGATGATATGCGACCGTGTTCGGTATTACCTATTATTTGTTTTTTCTTACGCCACAATTCTAATAACCCTGCACCGATAAATGTATAAGAGATTTCGTTAGAGGGTATATCTTTTTCAGGGAAAACTATCGCGCGTGTATAGGTAGTTGTACGAACGTCGTTGTTTATTTTTGCCGTCTTCGATACCGATAGGATACTGTATCGGGAAATCAGTACGTTGCTAGATGAGTTGTACATTTCGCGGAGCGGATGGGAAGGTATAGTGAATCAATCGTAGTAATATGGCAAAATACAAGTACACGCATATGGCCGTGCTGTGGAAAGTCAATGTTTGCGATGATTCGATTTGCGAGCTGAACAACGTAATTAAGGAACGGGCGACCCGGTGATCGGTATATTATGCCACGGGATAATATGAATATAGGTGTGATTCGAGTTCGAAGGAGATCGGTCGGGGTAATAAGTCGGGATCGCGACTTCTCGTCCCATTAGTGCTGTAAACATGGTCGTTAATTAATGACGTAGTCTCTCTCTCCTCTGCCCCTGTCAACCCGTTCACACCCCCACACGTATCATCAACTCCCTTCATAATACAACGTTATCGTATATAGTTGTTGTGGCTAATTAAATTTTGAAACCTTTTGCACGCACGCAAAACGTTTGAAACACTCCACCGTGGTATATCAACCATACATCTACCCACACCTTACCCATTTATATATTATATATTATATTTTATACCCGTCTGCTACTATAGCACATTGTAAGGTATACCATCGTACTCACGGTGTTGCCAATGGTAAAAAATTCACGACATTATATACTTGAGTATGTATATGTTGTTCAGGGTAACCGTGCCATGAATGGTTTAATTTTTATACGCTTTGGTATATTAATATATATATATATATATATATATTTTAAACGATATAAACGATAGGTTAATTAAGGTTAATTAAATTAGAATCTAAAAACGTTGCGTTCAAGTGGGAATTTTTTTTAGTTTTTGTTCCCAACATTATGTACTCTGCACTACGCTTGAAGTGAAAAAAAGGTAGAAAAATTACATCGATTTTTCTAGTTCACGATATAAATTTAAAAATAAAAGAAAAAATTTATCACTATATAACACGCAATGCAATTGAAATTCTATCGTCTGGAATTTATCTTTGTATAATAAAATACTGATATTCTCATTCAATGGTCATTTTTATTAACAATAACGAAGAGTAAATAAACAAATATGACTTTAAAATGGTGGAAAATACGTTTTGAGCTTAATTGAGTATTTCGTTAATCAAACATGTCTTACACTATACTATACTGATTTATTCTTGTAACATTCTCTTGACATTTAAATATACTATAATCTATGCATTTTAGTAAACTATAAGTATAAAATATGTCGTTGTAATATAGACATAGACTCAGGCTTGATTTTATCATAGCTTATTAGAATTTAGGGGTTTTCCTCCTATAAAATTTATGAATATCAAATTATTTGTAACGATATATTCTATATATGTATATTTATATACAGTATACACATACATACATTTCATCGCAATGTGTTAAACACGATTAATATAGTTTATAAGTAGGTGCTCATGAAAAATAATGGACATGGACATTGAACATATTTTAAACCTTAGGGTGTAGCGAATATGCTATATAATATGAAAATACTTACGTAACTGAAAATATTAACTCGTGTATAAAAATATCTATATTTCCTATTAAAAAATATATTATATATAATAATTTGTACATGACATATTAAAGGAATTTTGTTGTTTCTTATAAAATATTTCTTGTGTCTATATTTCATATGGATCATAATAAAATAAGCTATAATTCCATATTTCTATAGTTTTGGTACCACTATACCTAACTAATACCTATTAAATAATAAAAACATATATTCGTTTATTCTGCTGTAATTATTTGACTAATATAGCTATACTGTTTTATAAGTACAAAGGTAAACAAGGTAACTAGTTTAAGGGTTACTTTATTTAATTCAAATTAACAATTTTTTAACATAAATATATCCAATGGATATATTATACAGTTTCACGATGTACCTACAAGAATACCTATATACCGAGTGTCATTCATTTAATGGATAATTTGTTATTTTTAATTCTGTCAAAACATCATAGTCATATAGATAATATAAAAGAACTATACAAAACTAAATGTAGTATTAATATAGATTGGTACTTTTTTTAAAACTGTGTACACAAAATTAAAACTCTTCGTCATAAAAAGTAAAATATTATGTACATAAATAAATATAAATAAACTGTTTTTAAACCGCGATTTAAATAACAAACGTTGATATTTTCGAAGTCATAGTTTCATTACGCCTATTTCAATTCTAATTAACATAGTCACTTATTTACGCGAAAAAAAGTCATCTAAATTTTGTCGATTTATATGATATAATATTATGTATTATAAATCACAAGTATCATGTAATATTATATAAAATACCGATGACTTTATTCCAGCAACCTCTCTTTTATTTCGATTACTTTTCGTGTGTGGATGTATAAATATATTATATACTATACATAATATAATATAGAATATAGGTTATAGGTAACTATAAATGTTTAGCTCTTCGCTCAAATCGAATATTAAGATCATGGATATTATTTTCTCTTACTATACGGCTCCACTAGATTTGGATAAAATGTTTACGTCTGTAAACCTTCAGTTATGCATGAACATCGAAAAAGAAACGTATTAATGAATATTATGACACACTCGATACATGCCGTGTACTTATAATATTTTTAATATATCAGTTTATGCATATTTCCGTTTAAAGTGAATATTATTTCTCTCGTAACAGATTTCTGTGTTTCAACTATAATAAACATTTTTTGTAAAAATACAATAATATATAAATATATATATTAATGTTTACATAATATTATAATATCCTTTAATGCACTATGGAGTTTTCTTTTTAAATCGTAAATATATTTCTATATATATTATATAATTGAATTTAATTTTAATTTTGTACAGCATATTTATTTTAGTTAACAAATTATTGTTT